>NW_023276807.1:272308376-272453376 GCF_003668045.3 Cricetulus griseus | reverse complement strand
AATAAAGAGAAAAAGGGAAAACAGGGGAGAGAAACTGCTTGCTTTTCTCCTCAGATCCTTCTAGCTCCTCTTGACCTCCAAACCAAGATTCATCCATGTCAAGCCAGAAAAACTACCAGTCTTGTGCTGGTATTGTTCAACTAACCATCTGTCTGTCAGCATAAGCATCTCAGTCTCCTCTGGGACACTTGAGTTGTGCATAGGTTAGCTAAAAGCAAAGAACTTTTCCTCCAGATTTCTAATACTCTGAGTCTTTTCCCTCCTCAGTCTCATGTATGCTAAGCAAGCACTCCACCACCATGCTATATCCCAGCCCTTGACTCTCGGACATCCTTCTTCCCTCTTAAAATACATCAAAATATGTGTGTCATGGAGGACTATACACCTATAAAGAGCAATGAGGAAAATGTCTGTGTATACGACCGCAGAATGATTTTCAGGTTACAATACTGAGAGAAAGCGATCATGGTATGGAAAAGTTTGTACAGTTTGCTATTATCTATCAAAAGAGAGAGGGGGTGGAATAGATGTGTACAAGAGAGGGATATACTACAAATAAGCAATGGATGGGCTGGGGAGACAGCTCGGTACACAAAGCCCTTGCTACGTGACTGTGGAGATGGAAGCTAGAATCCACAGAATCAATCAATGTGAATGGAAATATCAGGTGAGGCACAGCCCACTGAAATCCCAGCATACAGGAAAAAAACACAATGGATTCCCCGAGCAAGCTGGCTAGCCGGACTAGCCAAATTATCAAACTCTGAGTTCAGAAAGAAACCTCAGTATATAAAGTAGAGGTTTATATCCACATACAAATATGCACACATACAATACACAAACACACTGCAGAAACACACACACACACACACACACACACACACACACACACAACAAGTAAACAATGAAAGAATCTGAAGTCCATACCTAGAAAGCTGGTATTTCCAATGCACTGTGGGTGGCATCTGGACCCTTTTGGGCAGCTATGATTGCCTTTCTATCAGTTTCTGAGAACCATGAAGATTACACACAGGACTCCAGATGCACTTTGTCTTGAGAATGTCAGTGTATCCGCCAACTGCTGCTTGGGATTTCACCAGTTGGCAGTGGGTTGACCAGCTGTCTGGAGCACAGCCAACCTAAGTAAACAAACATACTTGTGTGTGGCTCTGTCCACAGTGGTGAAACTTAGAACCACAAGGTATAAAACAACTTGAATCTGATGGGATTGCGACATTACCATCACCTCACAACAAAGATGCACAACTGTATGCTGGGTGTTGGTTTGTACTTATCTTTTATTGGAAACTCAATAAGAAAGTATCCCAGGGCACAGAACTGACGGAGCCAAACCTTTGTGAAGGGCCATGACAGAAGACAGGTGATGCTGCCTGTGTGCATAGAAGCTAAAGATCTTGCTAACATGAAGTACTTTAGGACATCCATCTTTCAAAGTGAAGCCTTTCCTATGGAAACACATGGTAAAGTTGCATCTGGGGAAATGGTCATATGCCAACAATGTGGCTTCCCCTATATACAGTGGGAAGAAAGTTTTGAGACAGAAACTGTGAAGAGCAGTCTCTGGATTCCCTCTAAGGTCAGGTGACGGGGAGGCCTACAGGCCTTTCCAAAATGGCTTGGATCCCAGGTTGACTGTTGCCACTCTGTAAATACAGCTGAAAGGAGCTCAAGGAAACACTCCCCAGACATCTGCAGTGCACATAGAACTCTGTTGTAGGAGAAACTGCAGCCAGACTATCCAAGCTGCAGTCGCCCTGGCCCTGGTGGCCAGGCCAGCCCACATGAGCATGTGCCTGTGTGAGGCAGGCACTTCCTCCCTGAGCCAAACTGGCCTCTAGGTCCAGAGACTGGTGACAGAGAGACACCTGACCAGAGACATCAATGAAGGACAGAGTCAGCTGCCTGAGCCAAAGAGACCTTGGGAGGAGATATAAAGGCAGGTCTAACTTCCTTTATAATCAAGTCTGCAGCACGCTCTGCTACTCACTGACTCCAGGTGCCTGAGTCCTTGGTGCTCCCTGTTGTCTCCCCCTCCCCCAAAGGATGTCTGAGCAGGGTAACTGGCAACACTCTGTTCCCGTTTTCTGGGTCCTGGAGGGTAATCAACCACACAGGGAACAAAACTGTCAAGTCCTCCAACTCTGGGGAAGGCATGCAGGTTCTTGATGTCGTATTTTGCTTGGAAACAAGACATTGCAGTGGGTCACACTTCCACAAGTAGGTATTTATTTCCCAAGAACATAGGGGAAGAACACACTGTGGAGTGACTGGGGAAGGTTGAGCTGAACTTACGTAGGATGGCACACATCTTCATAAGATATTTTGTCCTGGAATAGCCAAAAGGGACAGTGAGGGTATGCATCTTGAGGCAATTCTGTATGTCTGATGTTATCTGTGCTGTTCCAGTGTCCTTGGCTGTAAAGTCTCATTCCTGAACCAGTTTTCTTTCTATGTCTTTGCCACCAAATATAACAATCCCCCTCCAAATGGGACAGAAAACTATCTCCAGACGGAGATGTGTAAGGACTCTGGTTTGATACCCCGAGATGGTCTGGCCACTGAAAGAAGACTTCGGTGATAGGGTGACCCCACTGAAGAATTCCCTAGTTAGGATATTATATGAATCAATAGCCAAACCAGCAGGGAAATTGCAATTTGCTTCTTCCAAAACCAGACAAGGTTACTACTTAGATTGCCAATACCAGGTGGGTTAAATGGTAGATGCTGACATGGATCAATTCATGGATCTCTCTGACATAGTAAAAGTCAGGGACAAAGTTTACACACACTCAAAGCTATGGAGCATAGTTCGAATTCTAATTGGTCTTAATAATAAAAACCCGGAGTCAGAGATAGGGGTTAATGCTGAAAGATCAGAGAAGCAGAGCAGCCAGCCACTAATTCTTATCTCTACTGAATCCTCAGACCAAAGGGTAATCCTGTCCCTACGATCCTCAGACTGAATGACATAAGCTCCTGTCTCCTTCTGCCTTATGTTCCTTTCTCCACCCAGCCATAGCACTCCTGTCTCCACCTCCCAAGTACTGGAATTAAAGTGTGAGCTACCACTGCCTGGCCTCTATGGCTAACTGATGGCTTAGCTCTACACTCTGATCTTCAGACAAGCTTTATTTGCTAGCTCTCAAACACAGTATCAGCACAACAGAGTGAAAGTGTTTCCTCTTGTTGTGAAGGATCCAGGGATTGGAGGTGAGTATTAGCAGCAAGGTGCCATCACCAAGCTCATTTAGGTGAAAAAGCTAAACACTTTAAATCTATAAAGGAAAGCTAGGCATGATGGTGTACTCCTGAAACATCAGCATTTGAGGAAGAGACAGAAAGATAAAAAGATCAAGACCTCTCTGGGGTCTACAGTAAGTCTCAAGCCTCTTGAGCAGTACACACATTGAGACTAGCCTGCAAGAAAGGCAGGAAGGGGAAAGAGAAGAGCAAGAGAGAGGGAGGGGGAGAAAACCATAAAATTAAGAGTAAAGGATTGTCAGTGTAGCAGGGAAGTGACAGGATGGCAGTAATGGAGATGCTATACATTCAATTAACATCTTGCAAATGTTTTCTGAGATGCAATCTTCCGCAGTAGCCATGGGCTACAGGCACACACAACTGCGACCTGGATATTTCAAATAATTCTAGCAGTGTGAACTTTAGCAATCACTATGCATCAAAGTAAACTGAAACAAATTAAATAACTAAGAGCACTTAATGACCACCTAATCATTAAATCCATTGGGCTTTGCCTCAGATGGTACTCAGCATGACACAACTTTCTCTGGGTTCATGACTCACCATTAAGTTCTCTTGGCTTCTAAGTACCAGCCTCTCTCAGTGTCTCTCTGTGTGTGTATGTATGTATGAATGTATGTATGAATGTATGTATGTATGTATGTATGTATGTATGTGTGTGCATCTTGTACATAGCCCAAAGCCCAGACTTTCATCATAATCAATCCTGCTTCATCCTAGGTACTCTCATGGTTTCATTTTTAGTATTTTGTGCTACTTTTTGTTATCTATTTATTTGTAGTTTATGTATGTGTATGGTACCGGAGGCCAAACCCAGGGCCTTGTGCATACTTGTACCCCTGAGCTACAACTGAAGCTCACAGTTCCATTAAGGTTTGTTTTTGTTTTGTTTTTGAGACAGGGTCTCACTATCTTATGTAGTCTTGAATAGCCCAGAACTTACTATATAAACCAGGCTGGCCTCAAACTCAAGAGATCCGCCCTGCCTCTGCCTCCCGGGTGCTGGGATTAAAGGCATGCACCACCAATGCCCGGCAGCACAAGGCTACTTTTACAGGCTTTAATAAACCACCAGACGGGGCCAGCAAGATGGCTTAGTGGGTATCAGTGTTTGCTGCCAAGCCTGACATTGTGCTCGATCCCTGGAACCCACAGGCAGAAGGAAAAATGACTTCTACAAATCGTCCTCTGACTTCCAAACACTTTCTGTGGCATGAACAAACACAAAGTAAATGAAGTAAAATAATAGTTTTAACTATATTGTTGACCGTTTTATAAAGAAAGCTGGAGAACCAACAGAGACTGGGTACATAGCACAGTAGTAGAGCTCTTGCAAGGCCACAGGGTCAATCCCCAGCAGTTATGTGATGCTTAATACTGACTGCCCGGTTGACAGGATCTAGAATCAACTAGAAGATAACCCTGTAGTGTGTCTGTGAGGGAGTTTCTGGTCTTAACTGACCTACTCTATGAATAAGAAGGAGGAGAGGAGCTGAGCTGAGTAATAGCACCCATCTGTCTTTGCTTCCTGGATGCAGATGCATTGTGACTAACATACTCCTGCTGCCATGCCTTCCCACTGTGAGGCTCTGTATCTGCTTTAACTGAAACAGACATCTCCATCTTTGAGCTGCTGCTCATCGGGTATTTTGGTTACAGTCACAAGGAAAATAACTATACACTAATCATGTATCTGATAAGGAGCTAATATTCAGAACATACTTTTTAAATGTTTACAACCCAAAAGCAAATATAGGTAAAAGATCTGAATAGGCATTTCACCAAAAATGATATACAAATGTACAGAATGTCTATGAAAAGATGCCATGCAATTTTACTCATTATTAACTCAAATCACAGTGAGGGGTTGCACTGCTGGAGTGTTTGCCTAGCCTTTGGTTCACATCCAAATGAACAAACAAATGAAAAAGTACTTCAAGCCAGGCAACAGTAACGCACACCTTTAATCCCAGCACTTGGGAAGCAGAAGCAGGTGGATCTCTGTGAGTGCCAGGACACCCAGGGCTACAAAGAGGATCCCTGTCTTGAGAAACAAACAATATCAACAACAAAAGAAAGTTCTTCCTATTCATTAGGATGGAGATGATCAGAATAATAAAATTAGTAGGGCATTTTTCTGAATGGAAATGTACCTATCTAGTAGGGCTGGGCATGGTGGCACATGCCTTTATTATTAGCATTGTCAACCTAAGCTCAGTCAGTAGAGCCTGCATGCTGGAAGGAAAAGACAGACTCCTAAGAGTTGTCCTCTGACTTACACACACATAAAATAAGAACTTCAAAGCCAATCCAGGGTTAGCCCTTGTCCTCTGCAATCATGATGAAACCACAGTGGGTTAAACCCTTCAATACCACAGCAGAGTAAGAGTCTGTCCCCTCAAGCTGTCACCCTCCCGCCTTCACTAATCTTCCTTTCTCATTTTGTCCTGTTAGTATAAAGAAGGGGCAGGTCTTGGATGGGCCCAGCCCTTCTGGGTTTGCAGATACCAAGAATGACTTCTGGAGCCCTAAAGAGGTTCTTGACAGAAAGCTACTGAGCTCATAGTCTAATCCTCACCTACAATACTTTAGCCTGAAAGAATCCCTCTTCCAGTTGTCTGTTCAGTCTCCCATCACCAGGAATCCATAGTTCTCTGGTAGCCTCATCTGTCCTAGGCTGGCTCACCCTGTGCTGACACCTAACAGCTCTCCTTCACATTGAATTTCTAAAAAACACTCACTGACTGGCAAACTGAAAGAACAGCTATTTCCTATCAACCAACAACAGTCCTCTTCCAGCCTCTACACAGAGAACCAAACCCGTCTCTTCTCTTCAGATTCCATGAAAGAGAGTCAGGCATCATAAGTTGTGACTATGTGGATTCAGGATTTGCATCTGGAGCCTTCCCATTAGTCTGGCTGAAGCTTCTCTTTTGGCTTGGGATGTGAGGAAAATCACATTCAGACTTCACCAGAGGAGAGCAGGTTCCAACCTCACACCAACTATCTCCACAAAGTCTTGCAAAGGGTGGATAAACACACTTGCTATACAACATGAAGACCTCCCCAGCACTGATGTAAAAAAAAAAAAAAAAGGTAAGCATTGTGCTGTACACACCTGTCACCCCAGCACAGTGGGGTGTGGAGACAGGAGGACTGCCTGGACTTGGTGGTTGCCAGTGTAGTTCCTGGTTCAGTGAGAGACCCCCATTCCAATGGAACAGGTAGAGACAGTGATACAGTAGGAAGTTGTCATTGTCCTCCTCTTCCCTCTCTCTCTCTCTCTCTCTCTCTCTCTCTCTCTCTCTCTCTCTTTCTCTGGACATATATACACACATACATACCCCCCCTACTCACACACAGAAAGAGAGAGGGGAGAAAGGAGGGAGGGATTGAGGGAGAAGAAAAGAGAAAGTAAAAGCTTTTCATCCTTCAGTGGACAGAATGCATGTCTTGGTCAAGTTATCAAAATTAATATCACTAATGTGAGGCAGACAGATCCTGTGGATTGTGTGGTAATCCAATAATTCATCATTTTGATTGTTTTGATCAAAGCTCTGTAGCCTAAAGATAATCTTGAAGAAAAATATCAAGGAAATTCAAAATGAAATCATTCTCTTTTTTAAAGGAAGGAAGGAAGGAAGGAAGGAAGGAAGGAAGGAAGGAAGGAAGGAAGGAAGGAAGGAAGGAAAAATCAGCTTCCTTCAAAAATACCAGTGCTGTGAAGGTCATGGAACACAGAGCCTTTTCCACAGGAAACAGCTGAAGGAATATGACATGTAGTCATGCGGCACACTGCAGCCTCTAGTGGAGGAAAAATTCAAATGCCAGGAAGGGATGAAGTGGAAGGAACTGGGGCTGCTGCTTATTTTTTAATTACACTGTTTCAATGTTAGATTCCTGACACTGGTAATTGTAGAATAGCAATATACAATGAAGCGCTAGGACACAGGGAGAAGAATACATGGAATTCATCCCCAAACGGTTCAGAAACCATCTGTATACAGAATCAACCTCTTTAACCATGAATTAAATAAGTGAATCTGGATAAAAGATAAGCAGGTGTTTTGGGTACAAATCTTTCAGCCTGCCCAATATTTGACATTACTTGAAAAAAAATGTTTTATGGGGGCTGGAGAGATATCCCAGTGGCTAGGAGCCCTTGCTGCTCTGCCAGACAACAGAAACTCCGTTCTCAGTGCCCACACTGGATGCCTCATGAGCACATCTAGATCCAAAGCAGTCTTCCTGCCTCCTTGAACACCTCCTTGAGCATGCAACACACACACACACACACACACACACACACACACACACACAAATAAATAAATAATTCATTTTATGTTGTTTTTCCTAAAAATTAAAGCTGGCTTTTTCTCTCCTGGATCTCCAAGAACATGATTGACTTGTATCCTTGATAAAGGAAAAGGGATCAAAGATCAAACATCCATTTTTTTAAACAATAGATCTATTTTGTTTTATGTGCTCAAGTGTTTTGCCTACATGTAGGTATGTGTGCCACCTGTGAGCATGGTGCACACAGAGGTCAAAAGAGGGCAAAAGATGTCCTGGACCTGGATGGTTATGAGTCACCATGTGAGTGCTGGGAGCTGAACTCAGGTCCTCTACAAGAGCAACTGCTCTTAACCATTGAGCCATCTCTTCAGTCCCCCAAATACCTACTGTATAAATAATTCTTTTAAACTTTTTGTTCTGCTTTTAAGTTTTGTTTTTGCTTTTGAAGACAGTCTTACACTGTGGCCCAGGCTGCCCTGAAACTCACTGGGTTCAGACTGGTCTCAAATTCAAGACAATTCTCTTGTCTTAAATTGCCAAGCACTAGGATTGCAGGCATGAGTTACCAGGCCCAGAATAGTTTAATTATTTGAATGTGAAAACACACACACACACACACACACACACACCAAATACGAGAGTTTCCTTTTCTTTCTTTCGTTGCTTAGTTTGGGAAATGATAAGAATTGAACACAAGACCTAAGCAAGAACTCTGATATTTAATTTTGACTTTTTTTTTCCTTTTTAAAACGGGGTTTTGCTCATCCACAGGAGACCTACACGCTGTGGATTGTGCTGCTTCTATGTCTTTTGTGATCCCTGAGAAGTTCACCTGTTCTGAGTACTTAATACCAATGTCAATGGGCAGCAGAATATATATAGACTTTGCCATCACTGCCATTAAGGGTGTGGGGCGGAGATAAGCACACATGGTGTTGAGAAAAGTGGATATTGACCTCACCAAGAGTCTGGAGAGCTCACCGAGGACAAAGTGGAACAGGTGATGACCATCATGCAGAATCCACGACAGTACAAGATTCCAGACTGCTTCTTGAACAGCAGATATAGGTGTAGAAATCACGATGCTTGACCAGTAAGATGACGTGGAGTTTATTAGGAGAAAATAACAACACAGGAAACAAGTGACTGCCACATCGCCCCAGCCCCAAGGATGCAGGCCTTGCCACCCTAAAGCCCTCGGAGACCTGAAGGGGCTTCAGAACCCCAACTCAATCCTTTTCCGGTCAGGTCTGCATCTGTGATCACACCCAAAAGGGCGTGGTCAGAGCTACAGGTGCGGAGGGTGAATTTAGCGCTACAGACGGAAGGACGGAAAGTACAGCCAGGTTCTGGCCAATGGTCTAGATAGCAAGCAAGCTACAGGAGGATTTGGAGCGACTGAAGAGTACAGCCCATAGGAGGCTGCGCCACTTTGGTGGCCTTGGTGTCCGAGGTCAGCACACCAAGACCACTGACTGGCCACCGGGGCGTACTGTGGGTGTATCCAAGAAGAAATGAGTCCCTGGGCCTCAGCTGCTAAATAACTTATATACCTGTGGCCGGGGTAGGAGGGCACAGCATTTCTCTGTGTAGCCCTGGCTGTCCTGGAACTCACTCTATAGACCAGACGGTCCTAGAACTCAAGAGATCCACCTGCCTCTGCCCCCACCCCCTAGTGCTGGGATTAAGGCATGTGCCGCTGCCATCCACTTAACTTTTTTTAACCAATACATTTTTTGAGATTCTTTTCTACCATTATCTACATGCAGATCATTAGTATTTACTTACTGCTACAAAATTGGCCAATATATCACTATATGACAAGTCATATACCTGTATTATTGACATGTGTTCCTCTGTGCCTTTGTCATTCATTATTTAAAACTGTGCCTACTGACATTCTTGTATTTGTCTCTCTTAATGAGCTGTGTATGAGCTTCCTCTGACACACTTTTCTAAGAGTATGAGTAAGATGGCCCCGGGGACTCAAGTAGAAACAGCTCAGTGATTGACTGCTTGAAAGGCAAAAGGCGCAGCACTGAGAAAACAAAGAGGGTGAGGGGATTGTCTTGCACAATCTTTTCAGGTTGCTCTAAAGTGACTCTCTTTATAGAGAATAATGAAAAAGGTCAAAGACAAAGAAAACTTGCTAACCGGAACAATAAATGGAACCTCCAAAGTTAAAAGTCTTGAGCTGGGCAAAGTAGCATATGCTTTTAATCTCAGAACTTGTGAGGTAAAGGCAGATGGATCTCTGTAAAAGTTTGAGGTAGCCTGGTCTACATAATGAGTTCCAGGACAGCCAGAGCTAAAGAGTGAGACCCTAGATAGATAGATAGATAGATAGATAGATAGATAGATAGATAGATAGATAGATGATAGACAGCTAGATAGATGTGGTGATATTTTGTTTATGATCTAACAAATAAAGCTTGCCTGAAGATCAGATTGCAAAGCTGGCCACATTAGTCAGTCATAGAGGCTATGCAGTGGTGACACACACCTTTAATCCCAGCACTCAGGAGACAGAGGCAGACAGATCTCTGTTAGTTCAAGGCCACCCTGGGCTACAAGAAAGTGAATCAGTCTAAAAGAGAAATAGAGCTCACACAAAGGTGATCCCAGCACTTGGGATGATATGTCTTTAATCCCAGCACTAGAGAGGAATATAAGGCAGGAGGAGACAGGAGCTCAGTGCATTCTGAGGTTTGGTGGAGACAGATGCAGTCTAGGCAGAAGGCAGGCTGAGAACAGGATCTGCCCTTTGGTCTGAGCATTGGTAGAGGCAGGAACTCTCTAGTGGTTGGCTACTTTGCTTCTCTGATCTTCAGCTTTAAACCCAATATCTGTCTCTGGGTTTTTATGATTAATACCAACTAGAATTCATCCTACTGGTAGATGACAAATAGAGAGATGATAGATAGATAGATAGATAGATAGATAGATAGATAGATAGATAAAATAATTAGTCTTATTTTCCCATTTACTGCCCCACTTCTCATCCTGTTTATGAAGAATTTGCAAAAATAATATGTAGGAACTGGAACGATGGTTCACAGTTAAGAGCACTTGTTCTTCGAGAGTATTCAAACCCAATTCCCAGCACCCACATGCCAACTCTCAACTGTCTATCACTCCAGTTCCAGGAGATCCATGCTCTTTTACAACCTTCACAGGCAGGGCACATATGTGGTACACAAATACATGAGGCCAAATACACATAAAATAAATAAATTACATATATGTATATATACATATAGTGTCACATATTTTCTAATTTTTTTATGCTTTGTAAAAATAGAGTAAAGCCATGAATTAACACAAATGATAAACAATCGAGTTAAATTCTCTGGGTGTAAAACTCATGCCTGAAATCCCAATATTTTAGTGGATGAAGCAGGAAAGCTGCTTCAAGTTCAAAAGCAGCCTTGGCTATATAGCAAGAACCAGGTTACCAAAAGACACCCAGGCAAGACCCTATCTCAAAAACACCACCACCAAAAACTTAACTTGTAATTAAAAGATTCACAGGCTGGAGAGATGGCTCAGAGATTAAGAGCACCGGCTGCTTTTCCAGAGGTCCTGAGTTCAATTCCCAGCAACCACATGGTGGCTCACAACCATCTGTTATGAGATCTGGTGCCCTCTTCTGGTGTGCAGACATACATGGAAGCAGAATGTTGTATACATAATAAGTAAATAAAATCTAAAAAGAAAAAAAATTAAAAGATTCACCTGAAGAACCTGCCATTATAGGACACAAAAGCTGCACTTGCAAGATAAATAATGCTCTAAATTCCCACTGGACTCTTTGGGACTGTCTCTTAATAGCATATGATATCAATGTTTTTTCAAGTGAAAGTTGTGGGAAATAAGTTTAAGAAATATTGCAAAGATCTATATGAAGTGAGCTGAGAGTTGCTGAGTGCGTGTGTGTGCAGGACCCCACATGTAGAAAGGTAGGCTTGGAGCAGTTTGATTTTGGCTAACCACAGACAAAATTGTTCCCCCAGCTCTCAACAGGATAGACAACGTCTGCAAGTTCAAAATAAAAAACAAGCACATACTGGTCAAGTATCCAGTGACAATCAGAAGGAAAATAAGATAATAAGGTTCTGTAATCTAAGAATAGCCTCTTATGAATCAAACATTCACTCTCACTATGTTATCTTGAAACTCCAAGACATGATTTTCCGTGGTCCTGATTTTAAAAGGCATGAGAGCAATACTAAGTCTGTAGTTGCAAACACACACAGGGCTGTTACTTAGGCCCTGGTTCTCATAGCCAGGTTCCTTGTGCATGTCACATTGCTACATGATATTCCCTAGTCATGGATTTTGCTGTTTGATCTGGGATTCTGCTTGAAGATATTCCAGGGGCTGGGCAGCTCTCTAAACACAGTAAGCATACATGTGAAGCAGCTCAAATGTCCAAGTGCTTCCATCAACAGTCACTTCAAAAGTCATAATAACTTACAGGTGTGAGCGTGGAAATGCCCTCTGCACTCCTCTGCCCCTTCTTGAACTCTGCTCTCTCTCTCTCTCTCTCTCTCTCTCTCTCTCTCTCTCTCTCTCTCTCTGGACCATTTTTTTTAAACATTGAATTCTTAAGTTTGCTTGGCATTTCTCCATTTTCTCTTCCTTGGCTTTAGGGCTTTTAAGAGGACACTCCACACTCTCCTAGGAAACACAAAAACAGATTAAAATGCTTTAGCATGTCAGCTCCTTGGTCCTTGTGTTATGTATTAGTTTCCTCAAAGTAGAGAAAACAATTTAAATTCTCCTTGAGAAGATACCTACTAAGGAACTAAGAAGACAGGTGGGTAGTAAACTCTTGCCTGGTTCCAATCCTGGGAAACTTTTGATGGATTGTAACATCTGCTTGGTTTCTACCACTGCTGAAGACAAAGCTCTCCAACTTTACTGCCATCTCCAAAAAGCAATGAACTGTGTGTGAAAGCAGTTTAACCCAATACCTGCATTTAGATTTCTCAAAGTGGCATCCTGACCTTTAGTGCAAGTCATTCTCCACTGCAGGGTGATACAGTGTGATGCAGAAGGCCAGCAGTGTGCCTAGCTCCTGCCCTCTGGATAACAGTAGTATCCATGCCCCTCATGCCTACACTGCGACAACCTAAGGGACAAAACTACCTCAGATTGTGAGGAAGTTTGAGGGAGGCTCATGTATTTGAACACGTGGTCCCTAGTTGGTGCCACTCCCTGAAGAGGTAGTAGTACAACCCGCTGGAGGTAGTACTTCTCTGGGAATGAATTTTTAAAAGTTCACAGCTTCTCCTCACTTCCAGGTTGATCTTTCTGTGTTGAGTTTGCAGTTGAAGATAAAATACCTCAGCTTCCTGCTCTGGCTGCCTGTTGCCATGCCTTCCTCTCTATTACAGACTCTACCCCCCTGGAATTGGAAGCCAAAATAAACTCTCTCTTAAGTTGCCTTGATTATGGTATTTTATCACAGTGACAAAAAGTAACTGATACAGGTGGAAAAAAATCACAAATCTACATAGAAATATTTTCTGACCTTGAGCCTAGAAAAAGCAGAATGTACATGAGAACAAACCAAATGATGTAATTAAATTTGTGTTTAATTACTGAATAGAGGAATAGCTGCATAATTCCAGAGTTCTACTAAATAGATAAGTGGAAAATACAAAGAGGGATGATGTCCTTTTATGCAGAACTCAAGTCACACAAGAAAAATGGATCAAGTTTATCTTGGAACAATTTTGAGCAGTGAGCTTGAACATAGTCTCAGGTATTCAAGAATTTTTTCTCTCTCTTTCTTAATTACTTTCTACATTGTCCTGTTCCTCAATTTCTTACTAAAAGTCCTTGATATTTTAGGGATATTAGGTCTTTGTAGCCTTCGTCTCACATATACTTCCCAGACAATCACTTGCTTCTTATATTACTTGTGGTATTTACTGTCATGAGAAAGTTTTTTATTGATTTTCCCATAAATTTTATAGTTTTCCATCCTATATGTTTTACATGTTCCAAAGATGGCTTTTTAAGGTGGTTTGCTGGAGCATATCAATAATTTATTATGATTAATTCCTAATCTCAAGCAGTATCTTCAAGGCCAAGTGCAGCAGGGAGTTTGTTGTCGTTTAGTCTCTTCTGCATGTACAATTGCTTCAAATGGAGGGAAGAAACCCAACACCAAAAATATACAGAAAATGACAGAAGAAAAGTTTTAGAAATTAACACAATTTTCGAAATGTAACTAAAGCTGTATTTATATCCATTACCTTGAAATGGATCAAAATAATCCAGTGAGTTACTAAGAAAGTCATTATAAAATAATAATATAAGAGTAATTTTTCACCCCGACTGCGTATGTGACATGAACATGGAAGCCAGAAGTCAACCTCTAGTGTAGCCCTTAGGAAGCTTGTTTTCTGAGACAGGGTATCTCCCTGGGACCTGGGGCTGGCCAATGAAGCTATACTGACTTGCCAACAAGCCTTGGAGAGCTACATGTCACCATTTCCCCAGTGCTGAGATTAAAAATGTGTGCCCCTGCTGGGAACCAGCCTAATGGATAAAAAACATTGGTTTTGTTTATGTTTTTATTTTTGTTTTGATGTTTTTGTTTAGAGGGAGTTGTTTGTTTTGTTGTTGTTGTTGTTGTTGTTGTTTTGGTTTGGTTTGGTTTGGTTTGGTTTGGTTTAGTTTTTGGTTTTTGGTTTTTCAAGACAGGGTTTCTCTGCAGAGCCCTGGCTGTCCTGGAACTCACTATATAGACCAAGCTGGCCTCAAACTCACAAGACCTGCCTGCCTCCGCCTCCCAAGTGCATGCACCATTACCACCTGGCCAAGGAAATAGTGTTTCTTGGAGCTGGAGAATTGGCTTAGTGTTTAATAGTATTTACTGTTCTTGCAAAGGATGCAAGTTCAGCTCCTAGCACCTAAATCAGGTGGCTCACAACCATCTGTAACTCCAGTTCCAGAGATCCCAATGACCTCTGGCCTCCAAAGGCACCAGGCAGACACATAGTTTACATAAATATATGCTGACAAAAGCCCATACATATAAAATAAAATTGTGAAAGAAAGAAGGAAGAGAGAGAGAGAGAAAGAAAGAAAGAAAGAAAGAAAGAAGGAAAGAAAGAAAGAAAGAAAGAAAGAAAGAAAGAAAGAAAGAGAGAGAGAAAGGAGAGAGAGAGAGAGAAAGAAAGAAGGGAGAGAGAGAAAGAAAGAAAGAAAGAAAGAGAGAAAGAGAGAAAGAAAGGAAAAGAAAGAGAGTGCTAATGACATGGCTTAGCAAATAAAGACAGTTTCTATCAAGGCTTATGACCCAGTTTCAATTCCCAGGACCCACATGGTGGAAGGAGAGAACCAACTCCCGAAAGCTGTCCTTTAATCCCAGCACTTAGGAGACAGGAGCAAGAGGATCTCTGTGAGTTCAAGGCCAGCCTAGTCTGCATAGCAAGTTACAGGGCAACCAGGGCTACTTGGTAAGACCTTGTCTCAAAACAAACAAACAAAAAGGGAAAAACTAATTAGAAGTTAGACTCCATGACACAGTTTCCATGATGAGGTGGGCCTCAATGTCAAGCACAAACATTACCCACTCCCTCAAGACAAGGACCCAGCCAAGAAGTTAGACTCAACCCCATTGAACCCATCAGAGGTGAGGACATGTCCAGCAGCCCCATGGAAACAACCCAGGATAAACAAGCAAGATGGGTCAAGGAAGATGACCAGATTACAGAACACTAGCTAAACCAGTACCACCACCACCACCCCACCTTCGCCACCATCCAGGCTGCTATACCCAACATTACTCTTTTAAGGGAACAATTGCCAGGGTATGGTGATGTATGAATTTAAGCCCAGCACTCAAGAGGCAAAGGTTGGGGAGATATATATGAATTTGAGGCTGGGCTGGACTACATAGAAAGTTCCTGACCAGCCAAAGCTACTTAGAGAGCCTGTCTTAAAAAAACAAAACAAACAAATGAACAACAACAACAACAAAAAAACCTAACTAATGAAGATATTACTTGCTTAGCTGCAGAGCATGAAGAAATAAAGTTATGATTGAATGGATGTCTAGCTTTTACAAGCGCTGGAATGTGATGTGCCAGGTGCTAAAAGAGAATTATCTCTATAGTTCTACTCAGCTGTGGACCCTTCATGCTATAGTATAGAAGTTCCAGCCAAGATGTACTGGTTGATATGGACTGTTTTGGGTGCAACTAACAACTTCTTAATTACATTTAATGCCCACTCCATGGGGGTGGAATTAATATCAGGTACTATAAGCCAAGACAAAGGCCTGTGGCTGGGGAGGTCATAAGCCCCAGTGGGAAGCAACTGCTGTTGTTCTGTTGAATGGTATGATGTACCTGTCAAACTGTCTCCTAAACATTTGTACTTACATCTACAGAGTAACTACTGTTGGACTTGGTTCTGGGAAAACTTGTCACAACTGATTAAACTGCTGAGAACAAGTGACAGTTGAGGTAGCCCAATGTTCAAATAAGGATCATGGACATGTTCCCCACTTCCAAGGCTCTAAGGACACTGAAAAAAGTAGGCAAACCGAATCTAAGAGCTGAAGAGAGTGGACTGTGGTGTGGCAGTTTTTCCTCTGGACATAACATGGTGGTACCTCAGACTTTTCCTGGAAGCTGTTGCAACTATGGAAGATCAGTACAGTGGTAGCCAGGTTTTCGGTGCAGACACTGGAACTATTAACACTCCCTAGCAGATAGAGAAAAGGAGGGTCAAGATACCCTCACCTGAGCTGCATGTGATCTTGGGAGATGCTAGAATATATAAAAAGTGAAAGGGTTATTAAAAGTGGGGCTCCTTTTTGCAGTTTCAGTGAGGTCGCCATCTGTCTTAGTTACTGTTCTGTTATTGTGAAGAGGCACCATAACAAAGGTATCTCTTATAAAAGAAAGCATTTGCCAGGCAGTGGTGACCATGCTTTTGATCCCAGCACTCAGAGGCAGAGGCAGGTGAATCTCTGAGTTCCAGGCCAGCCTGGTCTACAGAATGAGTTCCAGACAGCCAGGTCTACACAGAAACCTATCTTGAAGGGAGAAAAAAAAAGCATTTAATTGGGGACTTGCTTACCGTTTCAGAGGGTTTAATCCATTATCATCATGATGGGAGCAGTCAGGCAAGGTGCTGGAGTGGTAGCTGGGAGCTTTATTTTCTCATCTGTAAGCAACAAGCAGAGAGAGAGAGAGAGAGAACCAGTGGACCTGGCAGGGGTTTTGAAACCTCAAAGACCACCCCCAATGACACACCTCCTCCAACAAGGCCACACATCTTAATCCTTCCCATACAGATCACCAACTAGGGACTAAACATGCAAATATGGGAGCCTGTAGGGGCCACTGTCGTTCACTCCATCCGTGATGGGTGGGGCTTTGCAGTGACTGTTTGGGAATCAGCCATGCTTCTGTAAGTCACTTGTGCTCTGTAACAAAATCACTGGTCTCAACAAGCCGGACTTCAGTGAATTTATACTTTAGTTTGTTGTTGATATCCATCACAGGTAAATGGGCTCTTGCTCGGGTCTTCCCAGGAAAAATGATACTCCAGGTTAGACAGCCTAAGAGCTTCCAGACCATTCCTTTGCCCCCACATCCCATCTCAATTTAGGAATACTGGGATTGCAGAAACGCCCCACCGATACAGTCTAAGCTGTTTCTTTAACTGGAGTCCACAGATACCTGAATGAATCTGTAAGATAAGAAGACAATCACCTGAACTGTACTCACCTGAGAGCCTCTCAAGAATATCTTGAGCAAAGAAAAGAAAATCAAGTACTGTAATCTACAAACAAAGAGCTTGGAGCAGAGGAGGAGTAACATTAAATGCACCTGAGATCCTGATTCTAGGAACTCTCTCTAGCTCAAACTACTTTGAGTTCAAATCTATGTTCCAAGAAGAAAGAGCACTTTAGGTAAAAACAACTAAATAAATAAAAATAAAAATAAAATTTTGAAAAGCTATTTATATCAAAGCTAGAGACAGAGTATACTATACACCAATTCGGAATCTTCTGACAGAATATATGACAGATAAGCACCTATGAACCCAGCAAAACCTTGGCATCTTCATAATGTCACCAGCTGTATTCAGAAAAAGTAGCCCCACAGAAGAGATGTCTGACAGAAAGGGAATATCCTTCCACTCTCTCAATAGTACACACAGATCATAACTATGAAGCATGGCAAAATCTACAGATGGGAGTAAACAGGTGGAGACAAGCAGGGCACAGTAGCACATGCCTGTACCTCTAACACTAGTAGAAACAATAGGATCAGGAATTCAAGGGAAGTCTACATAGCAAGTTCCAGGCCAGCCTTGGCTAAGTGGGACCCTATCTCAAAATTAAAATTGAAAGCTGAAGATAAGATTTAAAATATAACATATGATTATACTGCTATGGAAAATACCAAAGATATCTATTGCATGCCCTAGAAATGTTTTGAGACTTACCAGCATTAGGGATGACCTGTTGAGAAACAGGGCAAGAACCAGAATCAGGGCTAATTTAACAAAATGGTCAAGGCATAAAGAGTGAGACACCAAAGCTTCAAGTTGAGACTGCTGGAAAATGACTACTTAGAAAAGTGGGTTGTCCCTCAGGTTGGTAGCCACATTTTGCTAATGTATTACATTGAATAATTACACCTATTCTCTGATGTTTTAAAATCAAAACTTTGACTCTATGAGAACCCTCGGTTATTTTTAATAACTGAAAATTTCTACATTTCCCTTTGGTATAGGTGTTTAAAAAAAAACAGACAGAAATAGAGCACCCACAGAAACCTTTCTTAGAATGACACCCAACATGAAAAAAAAAAGTCACACCAAAACTAAAGCTGCGTGTGAGACTGGTTCCCTCTCTCTAAGAGAAAGGAGACAATTTAGTCTACTTTCCATACAATATGCCCTTTCAGTTTGAGACAATGCCTTAGTCCTTATCTTCAGTCCTCCAAATGCCAGGAAAACCTTCCTAAAGTTTTTCTGGAAAAGACAATGTATACAAAAATTTAAGTGGTTTGGTAAGTCCAAACTTTATCTTTCCTACTTTTTAGCCAGAAGCAGCAGCATTCATCCTAACATCCTAAAAAGGAGGGGGGAAAGGTCACAGCAGTGACACCAGCAACAAATATTTGAAGGAAAAAGGGACATAAAGGGAAAGGAGTTAAAAGAAGAAACAGGATCCCAAGTTACCGAGTATGGACCCTATATTAATATATACTGTGCAGAGCACTTGGGCTCCCTTTATGGGCTGGATAAAGGCTCTTCTGAGGCATTTCTAATTAGGGATGACTACAAGGAGCCAAAGGGAAGGGAGGAACTCCAGAAGGTGCTGCAGTCTCTCCGGGTTGTGGGGGGAGGGGGAGTCAGTCTCTTACTGCAATTCCACAGCCAAAAATAACCTCACAGTTAAATGGAGGTACTTCGGGTATCAGTTAAATTTCCTTCTCCTCTTTATGAATTCGTATTATTTTTAAAACGCTTGACACATGTTTAAACACTTACATAGCTCCTCAGTTTCAGGAAACAGTGCATGTTCAGCTGAGGGGGCAAAAAAGCATGTAATGAGGACGTTAACAAGGGCTGATATTTTTTTACAAGATTCTTTAAAAACTGAAAAACCTCTTTAAACACCAGGAATAGCTTAAATAATTCACTCCGGGCCTGAGGGTCCCATGTGGACAGTCCCCTCTCTGGTCTGCTCCTGGCAGGGTTCTCCTGGATTTCAACCACGACAGTGGGCCCAGCAAGCCACAAGAATAGACTCCAGGCCTCACCCTCGCGTGTCCTTCCTTCTCTCTGGTCTTCAAGGTGCACCACGGAGGGCTGCTAGTGGCTTGTCCCTCATGGAGCTTGGGCCTACTGGGTGTCCAAAGGATGGAAGTGCGGCCCCGGAAGTGAGCCCAAGCATCCCTACACAGGCCCCAGGGCCTCACTTCCGGAGCCCGGACTGTGGAAAGAGACCAAGCCTACCCAGCTTGAGGCCTCATGCAGGGCTGCTGTGTAGGTTACCCTTGGCCCACTGCCCCAGCCTTGGCCATTGTTTTTACGTGGGGAGCTGGTGAGAGTTGCTTTCTCCCGGGTCCTTCACAATCCCTGGGGTCCCGCAGCTGCGGAGTGCAAGGAAAGAGCCGCAGTGCCCTCCTGGTGAGGGAGGAAGGCCCCAGCCGCACCAGGCGAGCCACTGGGAAGCACGCACCTGCCCGCCCACCTCCAGAGGGGCGGTAGCCTGGGCGCGTCCCCCGGCCCTCGCTGCGGCGCTCAGGTGCGCAGAACCCAGAACCTTTCGGTCCTCAAATGCCACTGGCCAGTGGATGGTCTAGGCGCCCTCGACCAAGCCGGACTCTCCGCGGCAAGATCCTGTGCTCTCAAGAAGGGAGAGTGAAGAAGTGACCTGCTTCACTCCCAGATTGAAAGCCCAGAAGCCGTCGGTTCGGCACGGAGAAGTGGTCGGGCACCCGCCACCCGCAGCTGAAGAAAAATAATTGTTGGCGAACGCACTGTCCAGCGCCCAGGGGCGCACGTGCGCGCAAGCGACAGCACACACACTCACACACACACACACACACACACACACACACACACACACACACACACACACACACCTCTCTAGCTGCCCAACCTTAGTATTCTGAACATGCAGTTTTCAACAACTTGCTTGACACAATAACAAAGACATGTAAATGCCAGGACGCAGACTTCACTTTTTAACCTGCTGAGAGGGGCCACTCTCAAAGCTTCCCCACCGTGAATAAACTGACAAAAAATATGGGGTGCACTTATAAATTAAACACCTTACCCTCAAAGCAACATTCGTTAATCAGGTTTCTAAAGCAATAGCCATCTCTCTGTCTTTTTCTATTCACCCAAATAATGCCCCCAAAAAGGAACCCCCTTCACACAAGAGAGAGCTGGGGGGGGGGGAATGAATTATAACCATTGCTAGTAAAACTCATCTTAAATCAATAGAACACCACTTGAACTTGAGTTTCCATTGTTTCACTGGACCATCAATGTTTTTAATTAAACAGAGCTACCCTTTCTGCTAAAACATTACATAAAAGGGTTAGGTTTCTACTTTTGTTGAGGCAGCTGGCGTTTGTTGGCTGTTGTGTTTGAGCAACAGACTGTTCAATAGAAGCGAGAAATAGCTCAACGCGCTCTTAATAGACCTGTTTCGACAATGTACCTTGAAAAGGAATACATTGTGTTATTGTGTTAGTTTGCTACAAACCTATTAGAAGAAAAATAGCATCCATCAGGTCTAACAAAACGCATTTGTATTATACGCACTTATCTGCTTCAAATACACTTCTTGGCACAATGTCTAGGATTCAACTAGATCATCAAGAGCTAGACAGAAGAACACATACCAGTTAGGTAATGATACACAGGCTAAAAATAATACTAAAGGAAAATTTAGGCCGGTGGTAATCGCGACTTTTTGTTTTTGATGAAAATACAAGTATTTCTACTTTACTTGAAAATACACTACAAACTTGACAGTTTCTTTGACAAACAAGCAAATTTTAAAACATTTGTGTCATGTGAATATTGATCCAGATCCGGCAGCGGGAAAAATCTGATCCACTTTCTATAACAATTTCTTTCGGAGAAGGTCCCAGGGTAGAAATACGGCATTTTAAAGGCAGAATTAAACAGCGCAAAGATCCGGGTCCTTTAGGGAAATGTGTGAAGCAAGCAAATCGAAAGCAAGGGTTCCAGTCGGGAGTGGCGCTGCTGGGCAGCGGGAAAGGAAGCACTGCTTGGAAAATGCTCTCTTAAAAAACGAGTTTAAAACTTGTTTTTATAGCATTTTGAACACAGAGTGAAACTTGAAGCACAAAAATAGGTGGCATTCCTGATATGAGACAGCGCTTGCTTGCAGCCTGCCGGCTGCCTCTTGTACTTCAGATCTTAAGGGAGAAAAAAGAGGCAACTGATGAGGCTAATTTCGCTCTGAAATTGCTTAGTAGAAAAGACAGCCAAAGTGGCATCTGCTGATGAGGCATCGCTTGCTTCCGCAGGAAGCCACTCGGTGTGGTTTCCAACCTTCCTACCCAATATTAAGTTTTTAGGTGCAAAACTGTTGAGAACACAAGGGAATGATGGGTTGTTAGCAAGCTCAATTGCACAAGAAAGAAAACTGACATAAGTTAAACAATATCATCCCCTATATAACCTATATTTAAAAAAAAACAGATAAGGTGATATTTTGCCAAACAAAATATTTCACTTGTTATATTTCTGAATTAATACATTCTTGCATGAGGATTTAGAAAAATGTTATCATGTAATTTTAGACAACAGCTTTGCTACTTTCACAATACAGCTGTGTTAGACTCTTCCAAAAGGCAATTTGAAGTCAAATGGTTGATGTAACTGCTCTCCTCGTTTGAAACATTTTCTCAAGAAAGGTGTGTGTGTGTGTGTGTCTTGTTTCATGGTAGTTAAAATATATTTAATACTTTAAGGCTTTTCACTGACATCTCCACTGTATCCAAATCTAGTTTTTTGTTGTCATTTTTTCGGGGGGTGGGGAGGTGAAACAGGGTTTCTCTGTGTAATAGCCCTGATTGTCCTGGAGCTTACTTTGTAGGCCAGGCTGGCTTTGAACTCACAAAAATTCACCTGCCTCTACCTCCTGAGTGCTGGGATTAAAGGCACCACCACCACTCAATCATATCTAGTTTTAAAAGCAATTTTATTTGGATTTCAAAAATGGAAATGAAATCCTCAACCCAGAATTGCATATTATAAAATCAGTTTCTCAAATGTATAAGTTTGACAGGAGAGTGGACATTTTCAGGTAAGAATTACACACACAGAGACACACACAGACACACACACACACACACACACACACACACACACAAACACACACCAAATATGAGAGGATTTGTTTTAAGTCTGTGATTTACAACTTTAAAAAATATTTTTGGGAGCCTAAAGTTAAGTTTTTTTTTAGGGAATGCATATTCAATGTATTTTAATTTGAAGAGATTGTTCAAAAAGCAAATATTTACTAAACAGAGCATTTGAAAACCCAGCAAAGAAAGAACCCTGTGTTAAAAGTAAACTGCAATCTGATACTTTGTGTTGAGCTTATTCTTGAAAATCTTCAACTCTCTACCCTTACAATGAATCTTCAGTAGGATATGAAGACTAAATATTTCCATTTATTTCTCTACAGTTTTAAAAAACAACAAAAAACAAATAATATGCATTATAATTTGTCTCCAGTTAAAGAATAATAAGATAAAATAAACAGATTTTTCTATTAACCTTTCCATTTTTTCTAGAGGTGAGTTCTTTAATTATTAGTTTATTATTACTGATGTCTAAAACATTGTTACTAGCGTTCCAACCAATAAAACATTGTAAAACTTTTACTGTCATTGGTCCTCAGCAGCATCTAATCTGAAAGATTTTGGAAAATATGTTTTCAAAGCATTTACATATTCTTGGTTTGCCTCCAGTGAGGCAAATGAATGAACGTCATTTCAAATTTCCTTTTTGGCTTCTTTTGCCTTTCAGCTCAGAGGTAAGAGAACTAGGAGAGATCAATATGTTTCAAGCATGTCTGCCACACAAGATTATTTCAAAGCCATTCTCTGCTGTTGTGTCTGAAGAACGGGTGGCCAAGTCCACTGCCCGTAGAGGCAGACCCACCCCTGGGCACAGCCTTCAGAGGGAAAAGATTCAGCTTCCAAACTTGATTAAAAACAGCCTAACAATTTCTATGCCTGTTAAAGAAGTGTGTGGTTGAAGAAGCCCAGTAGTAAATTGCTCCAGAGAGGAGGTGCTGAGGTCTAAGTAAGTTTCACTGGGGAGTATGCTGGAGTTTAAAGATCACATAGAGGGCTGGGGGGGGGGATCTTGGTCCTGTCCACCAAAACTCACAGGTAAAACTCATTTTGTGGGATTTGAGTGTTGAAAAAGACTGATTCTTTCTTGCAAGTTGTCACCTTAGGTAAAGGGAACATACACACCTCAGAGACCTACAGAGATATCTGGAAATTATGGACTTGTTTTTGAGTCACTGGGAGACTTTGCTTTTTTCCATTTGACAAATATTTCAAAATATACTTCTCCCCTTAAAGTAATCTCCTGGGAAATATAATTAAAAGGAAAAGACTAAGAAGGCAAGTGAAGTAGAAATGAGGCATATGTAGGTTGGCAAATAAAATAGAGGTTTGTCAGCATTTTCTTAATAATCAGTTGTTATTTTCTGGCTTGTGATTTTTATACATATATATAATAAAGCCTAAAGACATCCAAACCAGAATCCAATCATGAACAAAAGTGGGAGGCTTTCTGGCACACTTCAATAATAAAATGAAAATTTTGTCTTTATGTGACTGTGCTTCAATTCAAAATCTGAATCCAGAAACTGGTGCAATTTGTTACTTTTCTGTGTGGGTTCATGAGGAGGAAAATATGATACATTTGGGAATTTTACAGTAGAGCTGTGTTTAGTTTTAATTTTCCTGTATTTTAAAATAAACACTTTGACCAAAGCATGTTTGATCTTTGCAAGAAGGAAGTATACATTGTGAAGGAATGTGGAGCGGTTGGTATGAAAATGGGATTGTGACTCACAGCTGCAGGCAGAAAAAAAAAAAAAAAGGCGTCTTAGTGTCAGCCAGAGGTGTTCAGTCTAATAATTCAAGCTGTAAACTGTATCCCCTAAAATTACCTACATAATAAATCACTGTGAAAATAAAAAAGTTTGGACTGAAAAGTGTAAGTGAAATAAAATCCTCTGGGGACCACGATGCTGAGACCTATTGCAAATGATATGAAATACAGATTTATTCCAAAACCTTAAGAATTAGAATAATGCTGAAAAATATTCTAGCACAGTTGATTTTTTTCCTGGCATAGGTTTCAACACATTTTATATACCCTGTCCCAGAAATGGGTTTGCATTATTATTTCCCATCTAATCACCCAGCCAAACTATTTTATGAGATTCTCCATCTATTAGTACAATTTGGAAGGGGTGGAGGTTTAAAAAGCTTTATGTTTAAAAGAAAAGCAGTTACAACTAAATTATCACATACATATCAAGAATAACGGAGGCAGATGTCCCTCTGAAATTCCCGTAGGTTCCTGTCTCATGTTTCAATGTTGCTTTTAGGTACCAAAGAAAACACTAAATCCGTGTGAGCTGGTGAATTAGCTTGCCTAGCCTCACTGTTCCATTGGAAAACTCGGACACTGCGGTTGGTAAAGCCGGTGCCAAAGCCTACAGGCTTGAGAAATGAGACAATTTTGGGGGATAGAATGCACCAGTTTGGAGTAGAGAGGATTTAAGAAGAGGTTGGGTGCTCAGAGAAAAGATGCGATTGTCAAGGGGAAGTTTAAGGACAAGGACAAACGAAGTCTTCGAAACAATAAGGCTGAGGAAGTTAAGAAGCAGGCTCACCAAAGCCACATTGAAACAATTTATTTTATAGGATCCCCCTACATTTCCAGAATTAGTGAGCAGAGCCACGCTGAGAACACGGACTGTTCTTGACGGCTCTTGCGGTTCATAAGGACACGCAGAGGGGGGAAAAGTAAAGTTGACACGAGTGTCTTTCGCCTGGATATTTCGCACGAAACTCTGAGGAAGGAAGAGAGTACACACACACACACACACACACACACACACACACACACACACACACACACACACACACACAGGCTGACTCCAGAGAAGTTTGCAATAAAGATTAACTGGAAAAAAAGGAAGTCCACAGCAATTAAAACCTCTATCCTGGCTCATTAGTATTCATGACTGAATGTCCGGCTCTTCTGTTTATCTTTCTCCCAGGATCAATATCCTAGCAGCGTGGGCCAGGGAGGAGCCAGAGTCCGGCCCTGCGTGAGCTTGACCTTTCGCGCCCTCCCTACAGGTCAGAGCATCCTCAGAACCGGCAGCCAGCGCCGCACCCGCGCTCATTAAATCCCCCATTCACAGGCGTGCGGGGAGTGGCGGGGGGGGGTTGGGGAGGGCCAACAGGCTAGGAAAGTAAGGGCTGCGGATAGTGGACACAGCGACTCCAAAGGGTTTCAGGAAACCACACTCACCGCGGTGGGCGCACTGGGCCCCGAGGACAAAACAAAGCAAAAAAATCCAGTGCGGTATGCACCAGTGCTGTCCGCAGCAAAAATCTCTATTTCGGCTCTGGGGCAGGGGTTTTCCTGGCACCGGCAACAGGTTTTGGCTTTCTTAGGGAATGCAGCAGAAAGAGTCCTTGCTCCCACCAAAGGGAACTCGGTGCCCACTTGCAGTTGTACCGGGGTCAGGAGCGTTCCAGGCCTCTGCGGGCCGTGGAGAAGAGCATAGAGAGACAATTGGAGAAGCTTCAACTACGATGGTTATCTCTAATGTTCTTAACCTTATGCTCAGCCCCACCAGCCTCCCCTGCCCCATCGACACTGCTCTGTTCTGCTCCCCAAGGCCACCGACTTGGCCTCTGGAAAAATGAAAACCTGGGTGTAGGGGAGGAAGAGAGTGAGTGCTTAGCACTTCACTCCCGTACTGACAGAAGGACCACTGCCCCACCCCCCAGAGGGGGGCAGCAGGTGGGCAGGACAATCTGGTCTATCACAGTCCTGGGAATGGACCTAGGGATACCAACTGCAGTAGTCTCCCACCACCGCCCCCATCTCCAGACTCAAAGCACGACCTCACTTAAAAGGTCAGGCAGTGAACACTGGAAAGCTATGTTAGGTGTGTGCACGTAGGCCTGGCCCCCTCCGGGGAGGATAGAAAGGGGTGAAGGAGACGCGAATACCCACTTGCTGGTCCTGTGCCACCCACTCGCATCTCTGCCGCCTCGGGTTCTTCCCACCCGTGAGTGAGCTGGTGGCGGAGAGAAGCCACTGGAGGTGAGCATATGTGAGTGGATAGCGTGTATTGGCATGGGAGTGCGAATGGTGGGTGAGTAAAGGAACTCCCGCGAACCCCCCCCCCCGCCCTGCTCGATGGCTGTGCCAAGCCAGGTGGGTCTGGAGAGATGCTGGACCCGAACAGAAAGCAGAAGGGGAGGCCAAGTGCTACCTCTTCAAAAGCTCCTCAGCCCTGAAAACAAAAGGAAAACAGGGAGGGGGGTGGGCTGCACAGTGGCCCCAGCGCCCAAAGTTATCATCTTGCTCCTTGTAGGGGCGGGGCAGCAGGTCCCTGAAGAGTGTCCTGGCCCAGACTTCCCCTACCAGGGGTCTCCACAGTGGCCATTCAGGGGCGAGAGCCTTTCTGTCCCTAGTCACCCCTAGCCTTGACCCTGAACTCAGACACTTGGGCTACCTCAGTCAGCTTTACAGGTGGCCTCATTTGTGACAAGCTACTCTTATCATCGCGGCTGCATTTACTGCACCAGGGACCCAGCGGGATGGGCTTGAGGTTTTCTGATACTTGACCACTCTATCTAGTCTGGAAAGATCTAGATTATTCCTCCAAACAAACAAAAAACCCAGCAACAATCAGTTGGGACAGGAGGTTTTGGAGAGAGAGGTGAGAGGAGGGGAGACATTTCTACCATCTTGGATTTGAGCTGCTGTCGGTTAAAAAATAGGAACTTTTCCATTTGGCCTGGCTGCTGGAGTAGCAGCACCAGGACTCAGACCTGCAAGGTTTTGGGGGCATAGACTGTAATCAACCCACAAGTATTTACTGAACCCCTACTTTGGATCCTGAGAGGAACTTTCTATATACGTGCTTATTTCAACATTTTTTTAAAAAATTAAAAGCCTGTCTAAAGTTAAACCAATTCTTAGTGAGGTGTTATTCTGGGGCCTTTTTTTTCTTAACCTTTGGAACTGGGCCTGCTGCCCTTGAATTATTTCTGTGAAATGATTTGGGGGAAAGGATGAGTACAGACTTGGTAAATCTCTGCATGTCTCTAGGCTCCTGTGCTACCACTAAACTCACCAGAGCATACTGGGGCACACTCCCCCCAGTTCTACCAACCCGTCTAGGCTTTCCCAGCCAAACACAGCGATGCTGGCAAACAACACAGAGCCCGGAGAAACACGAGTCCCCGGTCCAGCCTGTGATCTGCCCTTGATCTCAGGGTTTTGTGTGGAAGAAAAAAACCCACTTGAGACTGAAAAACATCCGTCTAAAAAAGAGACAAAGGGGATAGGGGGTTGGGTGGAGGAAGAGCGAAGGTGCCGGCAGTGGGAACAGGAAAGGGGCCCTGGGAAGCTAGGGATGGGGTGCAGGTACTGGAGTCCCGCAGTGTTCGGACTCTGGAAGTCTCCATTCGCCCAAGCCGCTAGCAGAGCTCCTGCGGCCTCTGGGCTGGGATAACCTCCTCCCCGCCGGGGACTTCGGACGTCATCACTGAACTGGGAGAAACTGATACCCAAGCCTGTTATCCTTGTGGCCATTAATAATGCAGCGAGGATCACGATAATTAATAATAATAATGATGGGCCTCCCGAGGGAGCTCCAGCTGCCTCTGGATAAAGCGAATCTCGTGGTGAGAGGGGACTTATTTGGTGGTGGAGGGAGTTGAGCGTGAAGGAAGCAGGGGCTTCGGCTCATTGAAGTTCAAGTTGAAGGCCTTGGCAGGCAGAGACCAGTCCTCCCGATGCGGAAGAGATCCACCGCGCGGCTCTTGGGTCTAGAGGGAGGCCAGTACCAGCTTCAGCTATGAAATCCTGAAGTCAAGGCAAGTTCAGGTTAGCATTCAGTTCTGCTTAGAGTTGGTGTGTGTGTGGGAAGGGGGAGGGGGTGTCGGGAGAGCTCGCTCACCTCGACACACACACTCACCCCCATCCCAGCCCCATCACTCCCAGGCCCAGGTGCCAGATTGCTGCACCCTTTAAGTAGAGCAATTCTGGCAAATCTGGACACTTCACACGCATGCTATGTCCTTTTCTCCTTCGGCTCCGGAAATTTGAAGGGCTAAGAGAAAGACCAAACAGGGAAACTGGACCAAGCAGTCGGGTTAATGACTCCTTTGGATAAAGCCTAGGGGCGAGATGCACGAGGCACGAGGAGCCATTTTGCTAGAAAGCCTTTCCCAGGGGCTCCATCCGTTCTAGGGTGGACTAGGAAGGCACTTTCCGGCGATGCTCTTCCTAGTCCAGCCCCTACAAGTTATGTTTTTCTGCTGAGAAGTAGCAACAGCCCTAGACTTTGAGAGCTCTCACATAGACTTGGGAAGCAATTGCACTACCTTTGGCCCTGAGAGAGCACTCATTTTGCTCCCAACTTCCCGAAAACAAGGCCTCAAAGCCTTAAGTTAGCACTAAAGTTGCCCCTTGCGTCCTTTTTTTTTTTTTCTTTTTATTGATTTGGGGTATCTCAAAACTAATATTCCTCCTACCATGAGAAAGTTGGAAACCTTTGAAATGGGACCATTTCCTTCTTGTCCACGAAATGAATATTTAATCTGACTCCTTTGCCTATCCCCCAGGGGTGACGGCTCGGCAAAACCCTAAGCGATTTTCCTCACAGCTTATAATTGTTCAATGAGCTCTCATAAGGCTCAGTAACATATGCCAATTATTTTAATAATTTTGCTTAATATTATTAGGGGTTATAAATTTGATTTTAATGGGATTGATTGCTTCAGAAGTTGGAGTTTAGGCAGCTCGAGGGCCGCAGGGGAAGGCGAGCCTGGCACTTGTCACTCTTTGAGTATCACAAGCAAGAAAGCACACACACACACACACACACACACTTCTGGGTGGATGGAGTGTGACCAGCTGGCCACTGAACAGGTAGCGTGGCCTGTGGGAAGTCAGCATTGTCCTCTTCCCAAATACCCCTCAGGGCTGTCAAGCCTCACTCTGTGGCTCAGCCCAGAGCTAGGAGAAAGTAGCAGAAGATGTCGCAGTCTCCAGCGCCATTTACAGCGACTCAGCCAGCCCTGGGCTGCACTGGACTGTTGGGACTCAGCCGTGGCCTGGATGTTCTCCCTCCCTGAGAACAGCTCCCCTGCGCTTAGGGTCTCTCAGAGATATAGGGACACCCAGAGGAAGGGAGAGGTCTTGATGGTCCGGGAATTGAAAAATAATTTCCCCCATCCCTACCCTTTTGTTACTAAAATTCTTTTTTTTTTTTTTTTTTTTTTTTTACAGCATCTTGTTTGAAAACTCACACCAACTCCTGTGGGGGCAGGAAGCGTGGTGGCTGATGTTCCAGAAATATTCGCTTACTTCACCTGGAAATAATAGCCTTTATATTTACACCTATTTTATTTCACTGCAGTCTTGCAAAACTGCTCTTTCCTTTAAGACGGCAGAATAGATGTTTGCCTATCTATGATGGCAAATTTTCTTTAACATATTCTATTTATTACTTTCTCTGGAACACCACAATTATTGTTGCAGGGCTGCTTAAGATAAACAGGATTTATTGAGCAAGCTCTGCTTAAAATATCAAGGAAAAAAAAAAAAAAACCTCCTCGTGGTAGAAATGAGCCCCTTTAAACCATAATCACTGGGCCAAGTTCAAAAACAAAGTAGTCAGCTCAGTTTTAAATGTGCAATTAAAAATAACTGTACCTCAGCTTTTCAGAGGGAGGGAGAAAGGAAGGGGCAGGGGAGGGAAGGAAAACAAAGAATAAGGAAATGTTTAGTGCTTTTAAAGCCAGTCCAAATAGCTGAAAGAAAGAAAGGCATTCCCTTAGATAATGGAGCCATTAGACACTCTGAAGGTTCCTGCCGTCATTCCTCACAGGGGCTTTCCAAAAATTTAATTCATTCTCAGCCACCAAACAAAGGGATGTAGAAAATAATTTTGAGACTTTCTGCCAAAGGGGCACTTTGGCCCATTCTCTATGCATAAATAGACGCCTTCCTCCAAAGAATGCAAGGTGACTCTCCCTCTCACACTCCTGCCTCATCCCATCCTCTTTATAACTTTGGTAAGAAAAATAAAAGTATGTTCATGCATTTTCAACACATTTTATTATATTTCTGTATGCATTACTCTCAAACATCACAAGAAATGATCAAACCACTTAAACCTTCAAATAAAAAATCTGAAACAGTTTATGCCCACAATTGTACATATTTATAGTTAAGAAACATTCTTTATAAATATTGTTTCCTCTGTAGCAAGTTAATACCATAATTTAATTACAAATGGATAAATATGGCAACGGATATTTACAGAAGGGTGTTATTACGGAAAAAGCTAAGGGCATTACTCCCACCCCACCCCCCAATCTTTCATACAACAACTAACAAATTGAACTCGCAAAAGCACTGAAACATCACATGTAAACCCAGCTAACAGAAAAATACATTCACAAGCGTTGGTGGTGGTGGTGATGTGTGCTATGAGTTGGTGTGTTGAAGAAACAGAAGGGAGACTTTGGCACGGCTCATTTTTTCCAGTCTATAGTTGCATGAAGTTTACAATCAAGTTGCCTCATTAAAAGGAACACAATATTTAATACCACAATACAAAATAAACCATTTTCTTCCACATTACTTAAAAAAGAAATCGGGTAAACTAAAAGGAAAAAAGAAAAGCCCATCACTTGGGAAAGGGGCTGGGAGAAAGGCGGGAAGGAACGCAATCCGGAGTTTACAAATGGACAAACTTCTATCCACCAATAAGCCATTAAAATCACCGTGGAAAAGGGAGGAGTCCGCGATGGCTATGTACAGTTTGGGAGAATGGGCTGGGGGTTGCTAGGGAAGTTTGGCTCGATAGTTTTGTGGAGTTTATTGTCTTAAATTTTTTTATTTTATTTTATGTTTTCAGCTTCAGAGACACACAGAGATTTTGCTTTTCATGCCTAGATTGTTTTTCTTAAAAAAAAAAAAAAAAGTTTTAAAAATCCTTCTGCTGGTAAAATCTTTTTTTCATCACCATAAAAATCAGATTCATGATTTTAACAACACGATCCTAAGGTGCCCTCGGTGGGTTTTGGGAGGGCTGTGGTGGAGGAGAAAAACAGGGAAATGGGAGAAAGGCCTGGCCCCTCACACGTACCATTCATTGAAGTTGGAGGAGAGGCCGCTATGGCCTCCGGCTGTCCCGCTGCCCCCTCCAGAGCTGCCGCCGCCCCCGCCGCCCCGCCCCGCCGCCCCCGCCGCTGCCTGTGGCGGAGCCGCCTCCGGAGCCGCTGCTGCCAGAGCCCGCGCCTCGGTGCACGGCGGACACCGCGGCTGCCGCCGCCGCAGCTGCTGCCGCCGCCGCCGCTGCCGGGGACAGGTTGGAGCTGCTTTGCGGCTCTGCGCTGGGGGACACCAACCCTGGGGGCGTGGACGACTCGTAGCCAGAGCTGGCAGCCGGGGAGGATTCGGAGCCCTGAGGGGAGGACTCATGGACCTGCAAGACAAAAGCCGGGAGCGGGGACCAGAGGGGACTGGGTGAGAGTGCAGCTGCTGTGGGGCCGGGTCCCCGAGCCGGGAGCTTCCCAGGAGTGGTCCCGCGGCCCCTGGGGACCCTCCCAGGCCTGCCGGGAGCTGGTGCTCGAGGTCGGCCTAGCCCTCCCGGCTACCGCGGTGGTACCTTCATGTGCTTCCGCAAGGAGCTAGGGTGCGTGTAGGACTTGTCGCACATCTTGCAAAGATAGGGCTTATCTGAGGTGTGGACATGCATGTGCTTCTTTCTGTCGCTGCTGTTGGCGAAGCGCCGGTCACAGCCCTCGAACTCACACTGGAAAGGTTTCTCCCCTGTGGACAGCAAACAGGGCGCTTGCTTACGGACACCCAGGACCCCAAAGTCCTCACCAAGCCTGCCAGGTTACAGAGTAAAGGGCAGGAGGGGAGAGCCTACGAAAGAGATTGGATTCCCCTTGCGAAGAAGCAACTAGCAGATTCCATCATTTATTTCGTAATTTATTTCCCTTCACAAATTTCTAACTAATTTTGGGGGCGCTCCTGGCCCTGTTCGCCTTTTGGATTCCCCAACCCTCTAACAAGTTGCTCTAGCCATCGAGAAGCTGTTATTTTGACAAAATATTTGGGGCATTATCAAAATCACACAGGCGGCTGGGCTGCTGTCGCTTTCTCTTTGGGGCCAGTAGGCAGTCACATTTGGAGATGCTTTGAGTCGTTTGGAGACTGGGCTATGCAGAGAGATTGAGCCAGTATTTTTCATCCAAAATTCTGCAAATTGAGTTAGCCATAATTCTAGTATAAACGCTTTTTTTTTTTTTGAATGGGGAGAGGGAGTTAAAAATTAGTGATAAAGCAGCTTTTTAATGATCATACCTCTCAGCACAAGTTGAGGGGTTGGGGTCAGGAAAGGAAAACCTTTCAAAAATCTCCATATTTAATATTCTGGCGGTTCCTGCATCCTGTTGCCAGGATTCCAAATGCTTGGAGTCATTTAGAGGTGTGAGAACTCAAACGTTGTTCCACTTGGAATGGGGACCAGCTAACGTTAAATTCCATTAGCACCTAAACTGTTTTTTTTTTTTTTTTTTAAAGACAACCGCTCAGACACAGGGCATTTCATGCAAATAAATTTCTCAAATTTTAAACCTTGTTAAAAGCTGTCTCGCACCTCGACTCCCTCCCTTCCCAAAAGAGAACAATAGGCCGCTGGCTCATCCCCACTTTGGAGTAAATATTGACGAGGGAAGTTGCTAAAACATTTGGCTTTCTTTTTAGGAAATCGTCTTTTGCGATTTTGGCTGAGACCCGGTCCTAGATGAATAATCTAGGAGGCGGGAGGCGCGTTCTTTTGCGTCTCTCTTCTCACGCGATGGCCCTGTGGGGCGGTACTGCCTGGGGCTCTTGCTGGCCCGGGAGAGGGTCGAAGTTGGGAATCGCAAACCCTCTGGTGCCCATTAGAGAATTTCACAAACTGCTGACAAACCACCGTCAGTCCCCTGCGACCCACCCCGAGATGGGCTTTAAAAACACTTTTTAAATGAGAACCGCTTTACAGCTTCGGCTCACACCAGATTCATTTAATGGGAAACAGTCCCGAGAAGGGCGTTTGGAGCCTGAGTAAAAGAAATGGGAAAACACACAAGCCTCTAAAAAACAGATAATCTACTCAGGGTGGAAAAGCTCATTCAGACAAGCTGACAAAACCCTTGCTAGGCTTGCTTCCGGACATCTAGTTACAGCAAAACTCTTCTATTTGTGCGCTCTATTTATAATGGAAATTATTCACCAGGACTTGGCGGGGGGGGGGGGCAGTCGCTTCACTCCAAGCATATATTTGGCACTACCCTGATCATTTAAAGTTCAATTTCCGCACGTGGAAAAAAACCCCAGCCTAATAGTAATACTCTATTATCCTCCAACAAAAAACAAGCAGCTGGCTGTCCTGCACTGTCCCAGGTCTCCGGCTGGTGGTTAGCCCCCAACGCGCGAGAACACAGAACACAGACACACACACACACACACACACACACACACACACACACACACACACACACACACACACACTCACACACACGCTCCGCCTGAGCTTCTCTTCGAGGTGCCTCTCCCCACACCGGACCCACGATTACCTGTGTGGGTCCTTTTGTGGATCTTGAGGTTCTCGGAGCGCGCGAAGACTTTCCCGCAGCCCGGAAAAGGACAAGGAAAGGGTTTCTCGCCGGTGTGCACACGGATGTGGTTGACCAGTTTGTATTTGGCCTTGAAGGGCTTGCCCTCGCGTGGACACTCCTCCCAGAAACAGACGTGGTTGCTCTGCTCCGGGCCGCCGACGTGCTCCACGGAGACGTGGGTCACCAGCTCGTGCATGGTGCTGAAAGTTTTGTTGCAGCTTTTCTTGGGATTGCTTAGCTGCTCGGGATCAATCCACTTGCAGATGAGCTCCTGCTTGATGCACTGCTGCCGCATGTAGCGGAAAAAGGCACCAGGGTGGTGGTGGTGGTGGTGGTGGTGGGCTGCGGCCGCTGCCATGTTCATCCCCATGTTCATATTCATGGGGCCGTACTGGTTGTGAAGCTGAGCCGCCGAATAGGGGTCGGTCCGCGGGCTGGCCACTTGGCGGTATTGCTCCGAGCGTCCGAACACTTCGCCCGGCAGCCCCAGGCGCATTTGCCCGTTGAGCACGTTCTGCGAGCCGTGCGGCCCGTGCTGCTCCGGGAGGCCTGGGAAAAGGAGGTGGCCCTGCGCGTCCGAGTGCGCGTGGTGCAGGCCGCCCGCGCCGGGTCCGAAGAGCCCATGCTGGCCGCCTCCCGGCGCCGAGTCCCCGAAACCGCGGCTGCGGAACAGGAAGTCCCGGGTGGAATTAAAGGGAGGCCCGGAATAGGAGCCAACGTGCGCGGCGTGGGGCCCTAGTGCCGCGGCCGCAGCTGCAGCCGCAGCCGAACCCGGGTATGCGCCTGGACCTTGCGACGTGAACGCCGAACTCTGACCAGGAGACAGTTCGTGCGCCCCGGGGTTGAGCTTGAAGGCGCCCATGTGCGCTGCGGCCGAGTCCACGAAGCCATTCTGAGCCGCCGCCAGGCTCAGCTCGCGGTCCTGCATCTCGGCGGCCGCCGCCGCTGCCGCCGCTGCCGAGTGATGGTGGTGGCGCGCGAAGCTGCCCACCCCGATGGCCGGGAACTGCGGCCCCGCGTCTAGAAGCATGGCCAGCGCGCCCGGCCGACCTGTCGGCCCGGGTGAACCCCGCCGCTTCGGTCCCCTCTCCCGGTGGGCAAGGCGCGTCCTCCGAACGCCCGGCTCCGTGAGCCGGCGCTGGAAACACTGGCGACTGCAGTCCTGGGAGCCGCGCTGCTAGCCCGCCGCCGCCGCCTGGATCTGCCTCGGGCCGCCGGGCGCGGAGCGAAGGCGCGGAGAGGAAGAGGAGGCGGCGGCGGAGGAGGCGCGGGAGGAGGAGGTGGAGGAGGAGAAGAGTCCAAAGCCAGGAGGAGAACCAAAGTGTATTAAAGGAGCTGCGGCGGGGCGGGCGGCAGGGCAGGGAGGGCGGGCGGGCGGGAGGAGGGAACGGAGGGAGGTGTGGGGAGCGGAGGAGAGGGGGGCCGCCGGAGGGCGAGCGCTGCGCCGCGGCCCCCACCCCTGCGCGCCCCCGCGCGCGCACGCACGCACTCACTCGCTTGCTGCTTTGCACTGCTGGCGGACCCGGAGCCTAGCTGCGATCAGCGGCGTCCGCCGAATGAAGTCACCACAGCCGTGGGGCCACGGTGCCCTAGGGCTGCGGCTGTGCGCCGGCAGGCAGGCAGGGAGAGGACTGCCGCGAGCTCCGCCAGCCCCAGAGCTTAGCGCACCCGCGGCTCCACCTGATCTCGGCGGGGGCGCTGGGCAGCCGGAGGAGGAGGCTAAGCGCCCAGTCTGCGGCGCTCTCGGGTGGCCGCTCCCTCCCCTGAGGCCTTGCTCGCGCCGCCCAGCGCTCTGCGGGTATTGTTCGGCTCCGAGGCTGCGGGGTTTAGCCCTCCTGGTCCTCCGAGCTTGGCATTGGCGGCGCCAGAGTAGTAAACTTGTAGCGGCCACGAATTCCCCCAGATGAAGGAATCGGGCGCGTCGCTCCCTCTTTCTTTAAGTTGGGCCGGAGAAGGAGGCGGGGGAAGAGCAGGGGAGGGGGACTGTGGGAGGGGAGAAGGCGAGTAGGGGGAGGGGAGCAGGGTGAGGCTGGCTGAAAAACAATAACAACAATAAAAAAGTGATCTCTGGTTCTCCTTCTTGTGCCGATCAGCCCTGGGTGCTAGTCCGGGAGCGGGTGCTTGCACCAAGGACAGAGGGTTGTCCTCGGCACAAGCAAATGCCAGGAGGCTAACGCGAGTTTCCGTTCGCCACCGTCTCTGTTTATTTCGGTGGGCGCTGAGGCCGCAGAAGCAGCCTTTTATTTTATTTATTTTTTTGTTCCCTCCCTTTCCTCTCCCCTCCCCCGCGTACCCTAGTCTCCCGCCCCGGTATTCCTCTCTCCGGATCCAGGCCGGGCCTCCTGGTCACACCGCCCCTTTAACGGTGGCTCCCGCCCATCCCGCCCTCCTGGAACGGCTATTGGCCACGGTGGCCTCGTCAATCCTGCGCCCCCGCCCTGCTCCCAGCCCTCCCCACCTTCCCTGCGCCTGGCTGGGTCTATGTAACCGCAGCAGTGGTCGAACGCACCCGGGGACTGGGCCTGGTAGGCAGCCCAGCTTCGCCCGCGCGTCTGGCACCGTGGCTCCCGGTCCCAGCCGGCTAAAACAAGAGCCCAGCTGCTAGCGTAATGGGGTCCCAGGCCAAAGGGTCGTGTAAGCATTCCACCGGAACTTGGCCTGGAGCGGGACTGCACTCTGCACTCGCAAACTTTATCAGAGGCCACCAACTCCCCAGGGAATCACATCCACCCCCTAACTACACAGAAAAACCCAGGGACCCTGGTCCGAAGCACCCTTGGCTATAGAGACGTGATTAACATCCGCGTCACCAGGCCGAAGTTCCTGGAGGAGCGAGAAGACTTTAGGGACAGGGACATCTCTTGCCCCATCGGCACACTCTGCATTCCCCGTCCTTTTCTTGACCAATTTGCTTTGAGACGTTGAAACATAGGTGAAGGGCGGTGGGCACAGATAAAGTCAAACTTACCCCTGCTTTCCCCTCCTTGGACACTCACCTAGACATCACTCCTACCCTAGGCAGTGGTCCCTATCTCCCCTTGGGCGCACTTAGCTCCCCAAACCCCCGACGCTCGCTTTCAGCTCAGATTACAGAATTGAACCCTAGGCATCAGCCCCCTGAGAGGCAGGGGCAGGGGGTTGTTTGGAAGTCGTTTAAAGACAGTGTCACCCTCAGGGTGGATGCCCACTGACCCGGTCCACCGCCACCTTGAGCTAGGAAGTGGGATGCCCAGAACTAAGCAAGATTTAGGCCTTAATTTGGCTGTTGATATTTATCAGGTTCAGGGCCTCGGAAAAATAAACTGTGGGGCTTAAACCTTTACGGTGTCACTCATTCTTTGGTGAACACACCTCAAAGCTTCACCCAAGCGCCACCTTCGACCCCAGGCTATCATTAGGACATCCCAGGGCCCTCAGATCGAGCTCAAGTGGTAGCGGGAGAGGGAATCATGGGCCCAGAGTCTGGGGAAGTGTAAGGACAGCCTGTGGCCAAAGTCTTTCTTCGCCTTTGGCAGGCCTAAGGACTGCTTTTATTTATAAATCTCTGGAAACTGAGATAAAATTCGGGCAAGAGAATAAGTACACACTTGGAAATTTCACATTGAAATGAAATCACCAAAATCGCCGGAAGAATACTCTTATCCAGGATTGTTGCAATGAACTGGGATCGCCTGCCTGCTGAAGCAGATTCTCATACCTTAAGGGGGTCGAGCTCAACTGTTGGAGCTGGCCACGGCCCCTTCTATGAAGGCTGCCTTCGCTCCCACTGGCTTCCCGATTTCCTGCCGAGGGGGAGGGGAAGGACGACTAGGAGAAGAAGGTATCTTGTCTGAAACCATGAGCTTTCCTGGAAGCTGGAGAGGGGAAATAGTTCTCTTTCCACACATACCCCACTACCTCTTCTCTCAAAGTGCAGATGCCAAACTGGCCTGCCAGACTGCGGGGGGGAGTGGGGAGAGAATATCTAAGCAGAAAGGATTCAATTTTTTTATTTAAAAACGGTTCAGTCTTTCACGTTTGCTTACCTTATTTATCAACTTATACTGAGAAGTGCATATAACGGTTTGCTCGAAAAAAATTTCCCTCCCATTTTTTTCTTTTTTTTTTTTAACCTAAGATCCGCTGTGAGAATAACAGCCTTACTTATCTGAAGACCTTATTTCCTTCTTTCAAGCCCCCGCAGTTGCAGTTTTTCCTCCTCTCTCCCACTTTCTCACCCCTCCCCACACTCCCCTCCCTCTCCTTTTTGACCTATTCTCTTCTTTCGCTTTGATTTCTCCTTTGCTGCGCCCGCGTTTCAGGATGGCGCGGCTGGGAGCTTGCTCGCGCCGGATTCCAGGGCCGAGCCGTAGGGCAGACGCCTTAATTCCCGCCGGAGAGCTCGCGGGCTGGGCCCTCCTGGCTATTCTTTCCCAGCTCCAGTTCTCCTTTCACTGCAGGAAACAGAGGAGCCGAGCCAAGTTCAAAGTCACGTCTCCATCCCCTTTCAGAAGTGTTTTATTTCTCTGCAAACCGAAGGGGGAAAAAAACCTTTTCCTCCTTGACTTTTTTTCTTTCTTTTTTTTTTTTTTATTTGAAGGAAGGAAGGGAAGGGAAGAGCGAAAGGAAAAGAACAAGGGTGTGAGTGTATGCAAAGGTTTTCTGGATTGTTACCTCAAAAGTAGACATGGGTTCCTTAGAGGGAAGAAGGAAGGGGGGAGGGAGGGAGGGAGGGAGAGAAGGAGGGAGGGAGAGAGGGAAGGAAGGAAGGAAGGAAGGAAGGAAGGAAGGAAGGAAGGAAGGAAGGAAGGGAAGACACTGAGTGAATTCATTTTTTCAACAGGTTTCTACAAGGGGCTGGTCTGTAGTGATGTCAAACTCCCCAAACCGGTAGCAAGCATGTTCTTTCTTTGTAAATTCCTCCAAACTGCTCTTTCTAAACAGGGCAAAATCTCTGCTTGTGGTTGAGGAGGATATCTGCCCCTGGTCTTCTGGCAAAGGCACGTTTTTTCAGCAAGTGGACAGAATCAAGGTTTGATCAAAAATTCGTGGTGTGTTTAATAAAATAAAAATAGGGCATGGGGGAAGCATCCCAGCATCGAGCAATTGCTTATAGTCTGTGGGCCTCTGAATGGTGTCTACTGAGACCCCTGATAGCATGATGAGCACACACAGAAGAAAAATAAACACATTGTTTCCACCTACTGTGTTCTCACACTTGTAAGTATGCATTTGTGGGACAGGAGAAGCCAAGCACAAACTCTTGAAACCAGAAACATACAATTTTGATTTTTTTTTTCTTAAGGAAAGTAATAGAAGTGGGGGAGAGAGGTTGTGAGGAAAAGTATGGAATACATTGTCTTTACACCTTAGACCAAAATAACAACAACAATAACAGGTAATAATTTCCTTTTTTTTAACAGAGTTATGGTACTGCCTTCCTCTATATCACAGAGTTAAAATTCAACATGATCAACAGGATATTAAGTTGAAGGTCATTTTTGATTCTGCTTTCTCAGCTACTCCTGAGTTGGGTGACCCCTGACCTGGGAACAGCCACATGTATGCTCCGGGAAGCCCCTCTCTAAAACCCACCTAGAACAAAAGTCTTTTGTCAGGACTTTAGGAAGGTGTGATGTAAAAGAAGAGGAAGTTGTGAAAATGCTAGCCAAAGCTGTAACTTAAATAGAATTAAGAAAGAGGGTGTGAGGGTAACATAAGACAAAGCTTTACCATGGCTCTACTTCTCTCCTCTTTACAGTTAAACTCTGTGGTTGAGATCACTTTTTAAAATCTCAATACAAAATATGTGCCCACCAGTAGTTAAGTCACAAGAATGAAAATACTTTTGTTCTAGTCAGAATGGGGGTGAAAAGGCCATCAGCCACCCAGACACCCCAACTGGGTGACAGTAAATTGTGGTTTTGGAATAAGAAGGGAACTAATTGTCCTTGCCTCATCTCCTCTTTTTTGAAAGCAATGTTTTTTAATGCATAAAACAAAATGAAAACAAACAGACAAAAAAACCCACAAAACAAAACAAAAATTAAAAAATAAAATAAAATAGAATAAAAAACTCAGGAAGCTATAGCTTACAGGAGCATATTTAATTATTTCAAAGACTGTCATCCTTGGGTCTCTCAGGCAAACCCGGAGGTTGAATACCAACAAGCCAGCAGCTTTCCAATAAAGTGCAGTATTATTGCAGTAGACTTTGTAATACAATTTATGCTGTCATTCATAAATAACAATGCCATATGTCAACCATATTGCTTACACAAGTAAAACCATCAATGTGTCACTATTTGATTTATCTCAACAGCTTTTTTCAAATATTGAAATGTAGATACTGAAGAGTGTGTTTAGTGAGGGAACACCCAAATTTTGAAATAAATACATTGAAGCTTCTGCTTGCTTCTTTACCTGACTTCCAGGAGAGTCAAGAGGGAGAGACAGAGAAAAGTCCATTTCAGGCCTAAAATAATAAAAAATTAGGCTTTTGTGTAAACCTTGGCCATGAAAAAAGCATTTTGTGGCTCTTACCTGGACCTTCTGAGCATTTTTTAGGACACAACAGTGGGTTTCTCAAGGAATCACCAATCCTAGTGGTCAAAAAAAGGTCAAAGGCCTTTCTCAGACAACCTCTATCTCTGACTGTAAAAATAATTTTGAACCAAATGGGAATGTTTGACTACAGGAAGATTTTACACAACTTATCTTTAGAACTATAAAGGTAAGCTGATTTTTTTTCCCCAACAGCTTGTCAATGCAAAGGTCAAGTGGATACAGGATGGGCCCAGTTAGTTCTTCACTATCCAAAGGATTAGGACAACAAGACACACCCCCACCCCCACCCAATCCAGGGTCTTAGTCTCAGGAATACAGTCTGTGACTTTTGTCTTCCCATCTGCCCCGTGCCCTCGAATGTGTGACAGGGCTCATAAGCCTCAGAATAAAATACGTTTTTTGGGGTACTCCTCGCACCACACGTGTCCGTGGAGCCTGAAGATTCTGAATGAGTTCAGGAGGGCAGGGCGCAAAGACAAAATCCTCAAAAAGAAGCTCACAGGGCTGCGAATTGCCACCGGACGATTTTGAGCACCAAGGTCTCTGAGACCAGTGGTAGCTCCCATGTCAGACTACTCTCGAGCGTTGAGGACACGAGAGACGAGGATCTGGTCCCTGTCGGGAGAAGACGAAGCGGGCGTGGCCAGGAGAGTCGACTTTAGACCTTACTGCCTAGGAAGCCTGGTATACCTGATTTGGGAAAAGCCCTTCAACCCACAGTCGCCATCTCTTCCTGCCCTGATAGAATGAAGATCTCCTGGTTCGCTTGCCTTTCTAGCTCCGGCTTGTAGAGAACTCTGGGTGAAGTACCACCTCATGCCTGCTAACAGTTCCCACCCTGCACGGGTTAAGCACCCCTTGGCATTCCCGCCCAGGTTTAATAGTCCTTCTTCAGGAGTTCTGTGGGCCCGTTCGCCCTTGAACCCGCCTCTGGCTCAATCCTAAAGGCCCTAGACTGCAAATTCGCTCCGCACCCAGCCCTTCCGCAAGGAGGCTGCCTCTCAGAAACCACGCGGGACTGGCGAGTCGTAAAGCAATTGCAGGGGCAATAAAAAGGCATCCCGGTGGGTCTCCCCAGTTCCTTTCTTGTCCACCCCACCGTCCCCCAAGTGCCCCCTCCGCCCGCCCGCCTGGAGAAACAATCAAACAAAGGCTCAAAAGCCAGGAAATGTCCAATTCACTTCCCTTAGAGTTTATTAATTGCCCACACCCATCGTAGGAAACTTGACTGTGTTAAGAGAGGCACGGAAGGCACCTGGAGCCGGGAGATGCAGCCCTCCCTCCCGACAGCGGGAAGCCTGCTGCAGCATCCCCAGGCGCCAAGTTCTGTGGCCTTTAGGCAGCAAAGCAGCCGCGTGGCCGTCGGGTTCCGGCCAGCTGGTAGTTGGCTGTGCCTTCCACCTCCCTGAGCCTTTGTTTGGGGGGCTGGAAAAGAGGTTGGGGTTACTCGAGCAAACATGAGCTCTATAAATTTGCGGCCGCCAAAGCCCCGGTTGCCTCCACCACCGGTGTTTTCAAGACTTGCTGTATCGCTGCCTTCATACAAGGACCTCTGCACCCGAAAGTGTAGATCAGGGCTTGAGTTTTGGGAAGTGGCCCTGAAGACACCAACCTCAGAACAGGATAACAGTCCATAGAAAAGGGAGGAATTAGCATTTATGCATCAACTGCTCCCTGATTTGGAGACTAGCACATTATTCTCTTCGATACTCTGGAAATTGTTTATTTAGGAAGTGTGACACAGTTATTGCGTCCTTAGAAAGTCGGGATTTAAGGGGTTTGGGGTTGGCTCCCAAACAGCTTGAAAAAGAAACAGCGCACCTGGGGTCAGGCAGGTCATCACAATAACAAAAAGCGCGTCTACAAAATAAAAAGCCCCTTTTATAAAGCAAGGCAATCCCGGAAATCCACAGCGAGCCTTCCTGAGGACCAAGTAGCTAGGCCTATTCTCAGGTTTAATTGGCAGGAGGTTTATTGGCGCCTTATTGGTGTTGATTGAAATTTTGCTCCCCAGCCCTTTCTTTCAAGAATTAGCATCTCAAATCGATTTACTTGAGTCAATTATCTTTTTAGGGTCTGGGTTTGGTCATAAATTTGAATATTCATTAAACTCAGTTCGTAAATATTCCCTTTCCAGTCACCACCCAAATCTCTATTACCAAAGAAAAGTGTTTTCTCCTCTTTCTTTCTTCCTCTCTTTCTTCCTCTCTTTCTTCCTAGGTCTCCCATAAAAAGAAATTGATCAGGGAGCTATATTTGAATTAAGACATATTAAATCGATGACAGATACATATCATGCTGTGTTTAACAAGAGTTGTACAAGGAGGCGGGTTCCAGATTCCACACGGGTCTGCTGTAGCATTATCCACATTTTTACAGCCTTTCCTTCATGCCTCCATCCATTAAACCATTAAATTTCAGCAATTCAATAAAACAAAGCAGTTATAATTTTGACAAAAAGCCATTTTGAAGGGGGTGGAGGTACCCATTTTATTGCACAATAAAATTGCTCAAAGGTTTATATTATATACTAGGTTGTGCTTATTTTCCTTATTCACTTTTTGGGGTTAGTTTGTTTTTGCTGATAACCTGCAGGAGCACACTCATTACTGCCAATATGGACTATTCATTGCCAAGAGGTTGAAATAAAGGGAAATCATTTGAAATATCCTTCGAGGAAACGGAGACACTGGTAATAATTCCCAATGTGACACTTCCTTTATACACCATCTATACAGATGGCACCGTTCTCCACCAACCTTTCCATGGATGGCTCAGGATATTTAAGTCTCTGAAACAAGTCATCAAAGAATTCCCCTCCCCAAATACAGATGTGGGTTTGATTACTGCCACTGTGTGTGTGTGTGTGTGTGTGTGTGTGTGTGTGTGTGTGTGCACACGCGTGCTCAGGATCTCTGAATTTCCCCTAGATTTAAACTTCATTTAAGCTAAAAAGAAAAAGGCATTTAGAATGTGATGGCACAGTTGTCTTTGTTTGCTTGTCAACTTTATAAGAGAAATGACATTCCCAAGGTTCATAGGGAGGCTCCTGGAGCATGGTTCACACTGATGTCAATGGCGCTAGCAAATCAACTCTTTTTAACTAATACTTATTTCTTTTGAGGGCTATGATCTGATGACAGCTTTTGGAGGGGGGGTTGATCTTTACTCAAACTGCAAACGAATTAAGTTTGAACATGGTTTATTGCTTTCTTGTCCCCTTTCCTCTCACCCACCCCACTCTTCACCTCCGTGTGTGTGTGTGTGTGTGTGTGTGTGTGTGTGTGTGTGTGTGTGTGTGCGCCCACGCGTGTGTGATGGGGGTCTTATTTGACTTGTTATTACTACTTTATAGATGATTTTATCGGAGAAATCAAAATATTTTTGCTCGAGTCTGAGCATTTTAGAACATCACAAAATTAAGAATATTTTATTAGAATAAAAAACAGATGACACTTTGGGCGATTGATGGGGGGGGTCTCACATTTCTCCCCGGGCCCCACCATGATACAGTGACCTAGTTATATTTTTAAAACTTGTTTGGTGGCAAATGGATAGCATTCATTAAATCCCAGAGCATGGGATCCTAGGGTTGGTTTGTTTGTTTTTCAAGCATAGCATTTCAGTTTAAGAAGGAGGAAGGTTATTCTATTGATAAATAAATAGGCAAGATACTTACTGGTTTTAAAATATTTTATTTGGTCTATTGCAACTTGAAGTCCTTCTGGAGAAACTGAGGCACATAATGAGGAGTGCGTTCTGGGCAGGAAAAAGACCTTTTGTTTAAAGGACGTCTCTTATTTAACGGCTGCTCTTGGGAGACTTGGCCTTCTCTGCCACTCTATCTGAGAGGCAAAGTTAGCTTCACCCCCTTCCCTATTCCCACCTCCCCGCCCCTCAGGGAGATCTAATTGGTAGTACCAGGTCTAGAACCCATGAACAGTGAGACTACATCTTGAACCCGTTCCTTTGAACCATGTTTGAATGGCAATCCATGAGCTAAAATAGTCTAAGCAAGACTGTTCTTTTGGGGAAAGATTTATTATATATTATTTCGACTTTGGTATTTTGCCAAGCTCCATGAAATTGTTTTGCAACCAATAACGTTTAATAATCGTCCTCATTCTGCTTGCGGTCTATGCCCCACGTGGGCCCAGGGGCAGACAAGGTCCATATAAGAAGTTTCTGGCATCGCTACAATACCTTGGCAGGACGATCACTCGGTCCAGAGTGAAGCCAGGGATCATGCAAGAAAGGAGGTAGAAAGTGTTCGGGTACTACCATCCTTGGGTTCTCCCCTCCCCCTCGCTTCACCCCAGGTCGGGAGGTCCCTTGACCCCTCGCAATTGGGTGCACCCTGGCCCGGAGCTAGCAGACGCTCTACTCTAGGCGCGTCGACCGAACGTTCGCGGGGGACTGAGGGAGCAGGCCAAGCACAAACTTCTGCAAGTGGAACTTGGGCGTCCGCGGGGGAAACTGGCAGGCAGAGCTCCTGGGGAGGAGGGGGCGAGAAGTGAAAGCGCAGGCGGTCTGGAGCTCGGGGGCGGTTCCCCGCTGAGCCCAGAGCCTGAACCCGAGCCAATAGCGCAGCCGAGGCAGCTGCCAATCACAGGGCTCGCTCCAATCCCACCCGTGCCATTTCCAAAAACTCGGTCCCACTGTGCAGCTCAAATGTGGTGTTCACTCTGCCAATCGCTGGAGGATAGAAAGGGGACAAGAATAAGCAGTTAGGAGGCCAGGACACAAGAAGTTAAAGAGCGCCTAATATATACATGTTTTTGAAGGCGGGCAGAGGGGAAAAAAGTGCCCCCAGCGAGGGTCTATGGGCCTGATTGTATAGTTATGATGGAGCCCCCTTTCAGCAAGAGGAACCCGCCAGCGCTGAGATTAGCGGATTTGGCAACGGCTCAGGGCCAACAGCTTCAGAATATGACAGGCTTCCCGGTGCTGGCCGGCCCGCCCGCCCACTCCCAACTCCGCGCCGCCTCCGCGGATCTCCACCCTCGGGACCTAGACACTGACCCCGGCGCGGCCAGCACTGCGCTAGGACCCGAGCACATGGCACAGGCCAGTGGGCACGGCCACAGCCCTCCCACTCAGGCGCTCCAGGGACAGGCCCAGGCTCCCGCGCCTGCCGCCCGCTCCGCGGCCTCAGAGGCGCACCAGGGCTCCCGCACCCACCCCGACGGCGCGGGCAGCGGTGGCGCGCAGGCCTCGGCGCCCCCCTCCAGCCCCTCCTCTTCCCCCTCCCAGTCCCCCTCCTCCCGCTCTCCTTCTGCTCTCGGCTACACGCCACCAACAGTGGCGGCGGCAGCAGCGGCAAAGGCCACAGCAGTCCTCGGAGGGGGACCTTTCCGCCACGGCCCCCGCGGCGGCCATGCACGGGGCCCCGCTCGGAGGGGAGCAGAGGTCCGGCAGCAGCTCCCCCCAGCACCCGACCCCGCCTCCCCACCCGGCCGGGATGTTCATCTCGGCCAGCGGCACCTACGCGGGCCGGGACGGTGGCGGCCCCGCGCTCTTTCCCGCGCTGCACGACTCTCCGGGGGCTCCTGGCGGCCACCCGCTCAACGGCCAGATGCGCCTGGGGCTGGCGGCCGCTGCGGCTGCTGCGGCCGAGCTGTACGGCCGCGCGGAGCCACCCTTCGCTCCGCGCTCAGGGGACGCGCACTACGGGGCGGTGGCAGCCGCGGCGGCCGCCGCCTTACACGGCTACGGAGCCGTGAACTTAAACCTGAACCTGGCTGCAGCCGCGGCGGCTGCGGCGGCGCGGGGCCCGGACCCCACCTGCAGCACCACGCGCCGCCCCCGGCGCCGCCGCCGGCGCCCGCGCAGCACCCGCACCACCCCCACCTCCCGGGGGCGGCCGGGGCCTTCCTGCGCTACATGCGGCAGCCAATCAAGCGGGAGCTCATCTGTAAGTGGTTGGACCCGGAGGAGCTGGCCGGGCCGCCGCCCGCGGCCAGCGGCGCCAAGCCCTGCTCCAAAACTTTCGGCACCATGCACGAGCTGGTGAACCACGTCACGGTGGAGCACGTGGGCGGCCCGGAGCAGAGCAGCCACGTCTGCTTCTGGGAGGACTGTCCGCGCGAGGGCAAGCCCTTCAAGGCCAAGTACAAGCTCATCAACCACATCCGCGTGCACACCGGCGAGAAGCCCTTCCCCTGCCCGTTCCCGGGCTGCGGCAAGGTCTTCGCGCGCTCCGAGAACCTCAAGATCCACAAGCGCACTCATACAGGTGGGTGTCTGTCCCCGGCCGCGCCGCCGCCGCCACCGCCTGCGCCGCCTCCTCGCCGCTGCTTCGCCTTCTGCTCGCTTTTCATTTTTCCCTCCTTCTGCTGCTTCTCCGCATACGTATAACCCGGACATGTGACTTCTTTTTTTTTTCTCTCCCCCCTCCTTTTTTTTTTTTTTCTATGAATAAGTAATTCGATAGCACACACAGGCCCCGCGCTGGCCTCCCTCTTGGCGGAGTCTCCAGCGCGCCCGCAGCCCCTCCGCCGGGACCGGCAAAGCGCTCCAGCCGCCACCGCCTCCGCCGCCGCCCGGGAGCAGCAGCAGCAGGAGGAAGGCGCCCAGGACGGTCGGCAGCCCCCACGCGCCCGGCCCCGGGAGGTCCGAAGGCCCATGGGGAAGGGACCTCTGGCTGGGGTCTCCCGGTGGCGGCACCTTCCTTCCCCACGGGACGCAGGCCTCGAGCGATCGCTGCGTTGCAGAGATACGGTGTGGGAGAGGCGCGTGGGATTTGCTGGGGTTTGGGGGTTGATCAGTGCGAACTCACACGGGAAAAGGAGTCCGGGTGCCTCCGGGGCCGGTAGAGGAAGGCCTGAGGGAAAGTGCCCCACCTAAGGAGGCCTCCAGCCATTCACACCAACTCGGCGTGTATCCCACACTAGGTCACACATTCCTGACCTCACGCACACTCCTGTGTCACCGCGACCTCTCTTGCACACACACCCTCACGCACCGACTCACTCACACACGTTCTACAGGCCCCACCTAGAGTGTGTTGGGCCCTGGTGAAGTTGGCTTTTGTCCTTTTAAACAAGGTTCTAGTCCCAGTGAAAGTGATTTCCTGGGTCGGGAAGGCCTACCCCTCTGTGGAACTTGGTGAAAACTCTCAACTCCGTGAGGATCCTCCTCCTCCCATTGTACCCCACGTCGTGGCTCTGGTGAGGAAGGCTGAGATCGTGGGGCCGTAGAGGGATAGGTCCTGTGACCCTGTAGAATGCACAATCGCGCCAGGCCAAAGCGCTTGGAGCACGAGTGTAGTCGAGATTTATATGATAGGCAATATTACTCCTCCGAGGACACTTAGGTAACCTGGGTTTCATTCAGTAATTACTTGACTGATTTATCTGCGCTTCAGGGACGAATAGGCAGCCCCAAACGTGGGCCTTTATGTGGGGCCTACCTGCTTGAGGCCTTGAGGTCTTTAGGAGAGCATCCCGGTTCGCAGCCTCAGGCCTTGCTCTTGTGGCCATATACCCTACCCTGCAGACCTCCCTGTGACTTGCAGGACCCGTAAAGGACAGGACCGTCTAGAAGTGCGTTTTCCCTTGAGGCCTTTTTTTTTTTTTTTTTTTTTTTTTTCCTTCCCTTTCTGTAACTGGGATCAATTCTCCTTAATGACTTTTCCAAACGGAAACTTCCCACGAGATTCTCGTAAAAACAACCAGGCCAGCTAAGGCAGCTGCGTGCTCAACGTTTCCCCCACGCAGCCAGGGCTAAAGGGAACTTCAAAATGCTGTGCAGGAGACTTTGAGCCCTCTCCGCTTTGCCAGGCCTCGGTAAACCAGTGGACCTTACCCTGGAGGCTGCTGGCAGCTGACCAAGGAGAAACTGCCTGACAGATTCTAATCGTGGCTTTTGGGTTCCCGCAGGACAGGCTGCCCTCTGATCCTATCCGTGGCAGCAAGTTGTTGGGGGTGGTGAGGAGGGGACCCGCCGCAGGATTTCATTTCTGGTTCCCCTGTTTCCAAGTAGCAGGGATGGTTACATTTGTTGCTCCCACTCCCAGAGGCTGCATGGACCCTTCCAGGTGGAGCTTGTGGGCCTCCCTCAAGAGGGATGGATGCTGGCCCCACCAATTCAGTTTATAATGAGAGTGCTAGTGTATGGCTGTCCCAATGAGCCGTTGGACATTGTATCGAAAGACCATCTCTCCTTCCTTTTCTCTCTGCCACACTGCCTTCCCTTGTGGGGTTATCTGGGATCCCAGAACAGATGGATCGAAGGACTAATCCCAGGCCACTCCTGCAGGTCTGTTTCCTGACCCACGTGCCCTCAGCTGCATTTATAACCTGTGTCTGTCCGGTGCCTAGAGGGAGTTGGCAAGATCTAGGCAGTATCCGCACAGCTCTTTGCTACAAGCACCAAGTCTCCAAAACTCTGCATAGTTCAATTTTGACATGACCCCGCTGTCAGTGTCTGTAACAGAAACACTGGGGTCACCCAGCCCTTCTGGTTAGGCCTTCCTAGGCCCTAAACAACATGGGATGTGCAATTATGTCTACCTTCTTTTTCTTCCTCTCTCTCTCTCCTGCCACTTACCATAACTTCCCCTATCTCCTTCACTGAGCCCTGTTACTCTTTCTCCAGTGTCATGGAGGAAACAGCAGTATTCAAAACACTCACTCTTCCCAATCCAAGATAACATAGGCTGCTCAGAAAAAAATGGGAATTTTAAAATGTAGTACATTTGCTTGGAATACATAAAACCACTTAAGCCTCTATACTGAAGAGCTGATTATATGTATGTATAAAGTACGTGTATATAAATGTATAACACATAATATATATTTAAAGGATGCTGTCTGTGTTAAACGAGGCTTATCTTGAACTTACAAGATAATACAGAAATCCTGACAAACCCGTGTAGTGATACAAAGGGATTAACTTTGCATTCCACTCCATCTATAGAGAATTTTTAAAGCTTGTGGTTATCATTGTGAGCTATGTATCCTTCCAACAGTGGGTTAATATAGGAGGCACATTTCAAGAATAACTAATTTCATTTTAAATTAGTATTTCCAGTTAAGGAAAGTTATATTTTAGGTATCTAAATACTTTCAGCTGTGTTATTCTCTGCCATTGGAGCAGTTACCATTGACAAAATATGAAAGAAAAAACACCCCATTGAAATATTTGTATGGACAAAAAGATAATTAACCACAGAGATTTATCTACTGTTAGGCCTTTTTAAAAATATTACCCAAAACAAAGAACATTACCCTATGTTCTGTGTCAGAGCAACTGCTGGTTTGTTGTTGTTGTTTTAATCCTCTCAATGGAAAAAAAAGGTAGTATTAAAAAAATGGTATTATGGGATGACTTATTTAGTTTTGGGCCTGAATGCATCAAGCTCATGGAGGGAAACAGTTAGCTGTAATCTAACCTGTTGTCTAACCTTATTTATAAACACCAAAGCGATTTGGCTAAATTTCTCTAGGTACAGCTTACTAAGCAGTCTCACTTCCTGGATATGTGGCCTTGTGTTTAAGGAGTTGTGTTCTTGGGGTTAATGGATAAGTTAAAAGTGGTGATGGGCCAAAGGATATTGGTTTTAAAAACATGGTTTTGCTTATTAAGGAGTGAAGAAAGCTGTCAGGATAGGTAGGGAAGGTTCTGCTGAGGCTGTGTGTTTTCTAGTGTCTGCTCCTCTTACACCTTGGAGTTACAGGGGTAGTGGTTGGAAGGCAGAAGCCAGTGGCCTGACCTCTGCCCAGCCAGCTTTGTAAAATCTCAGGATAAGATTGTGTGCTTCACAGGTATCTCTATTTCTGAAGAGAGGTGTGCTCAGCTTTTCTCCTTTCTTTTCCCACCAGTGAAATCTAGGGAGAGTCTCAATAACATGCCACTGTCATCTTACTGTGCCCCCAAGCTACTGTGAATTAGTATATATGATCGTGTTTGTTTTGCTTGTCCTTTGATTCTATGCCCATTGTTTTGGAAATATGGTGTCATTGGTGTTTATCTTAACAGGGGGAAACTGCCACTTGTACTCTTCTGTGTTCAGACCCTAAGGGAGTGAATGTGTGTGGTGGGGGGTAGCATGGAGGCCATTGGTGTCCCCTCTGGTGCTACAGGAGCTACAAAACATCTGGTCCCTCACAACCCAAGTCCAAGCAAAGCCTCCAGGCCAGTGGGCACAGGCCAACACTTGCATGCCTGGAATGCTACAGTTAGGAATAAAGCTGGGAGTTGCTCTTCAGGGGACGGGGGACCAGAATGCACCCCTAGTTCTATTCTAAGATTTCTTCAAATGAGAGGTCTCTGGGAAGCCATTGTTAACTTTTCCTGTGTTTTGTTACAGGGGAAAAGCCTTTCAAATGTGAATTTGATGGCTGTGACAGGAAGTTTGCCAATAGCAGTGATCGAAAGAAACACTCCCATGTCCATACCAGCGACAAGCCCTACTACTGTAAGATTCGAGGCTGTGACAAATCCTATACTCACCCAAGCTCTCTGAGGAAACACATGAAGATTCACTGCAAGTCTCCCCCACCTTCTCCAGGAGCCCTTGGTTACTCATCAGTGGGGACTCCGGTGGGTGACACTTTGTCCCCTGTGCTGGACCCAACCAGGAGTCGATCCAGCACTCTGTCCCCTCAGGTGACCAACCTCAGTGAGTGGTACGTTTGCCAGGCCAGTGGGGCCCCCAGTCACCTCCACACACCTTCCAGCAATGGAACCACCTCTGAGTCTGAAGACGAGGAAATGTACGGGAACCCTGAAGTTGTGCGGACGATACATTAGAATGATTATTAATAAGTGGTGTAGTAAGTGGGGGTCCTTGGACCATATCCTAACCTGAGACAATGCCGAGCCTGAGACAAACTGGTGACTCAGACTTGCCACCGGGTCTAATTAGCCCTATTTATTCACTATGAAACCCTATGGTGTTTGTATATTTAATTAATTTAATTAAGATATTTGGGTTTGTTTTTTCTCTTTCTCCTAAAAACACAAAAACAAACAAACAAACAAAAAAGAAAACAGGACTGGAGATGTAGCTCAGTGGTAGAGCCCTTGCCTAGCATGCATGAGGCCCTGGGTTCAACCTTTAGCACTGGGGGAAATAAACTTATGGCAAACAAATAAAAAGCAACCAATCTAGACTTGTCCATTGCAGTGTGACAGGCCTGGAGGCAGAGTCTATTGAGGAAAGGTAGTGGAGAATTTGAGATATACACTGCCAATAGTGTGTGTGTGTGTGTGTGTGTGTGTGTGTGTGTGTGTGTGTGTACCTGTGTATATGAGTATATTAAATGGGAGAAAAAAAACATCATTAAGTCAGACCTTAACACATGAACTAGGCCCTCTCCATGTCCCCGAGTGCCTCTCAGATGCCTTTGACACCATAATGAGGGCTGCTTTTGAGACCTAATTCTGCAAAGGCCTCTTGATTGTAAAACACACACTTGCTGCATTGATAACAGATCCTGGACTGTGCCTGTATCCAAAAGTCTTTGTATAAAAAACAAAACAAAAAAAAAACTTTAATTTCTATTATTTATCATTTCAATTCCTATGCTTTTACTACCGATCTCACCGTAACATGGTATTTTTATACAGGACTATTCCTTCAGTATCTTTCCTTGTGTGATTAGAAAAAAAGAAAGAAATGAAACAAAACACCAAGCCAAGTGCAGCCATCCTGATGTATCTCCCTATATCATGCTACTGTGATTGCTCAAGCAGAAACAGAAGAAGAGCTGCTGAGACAGACAACTGGAAACTGTGATCTTTTGTAAACTAGAAGTAATTCCAAGTGCTTTCTTTTTCCTCTGCTGGGCTGTCCTTTTGGGTTTTTTTGGTTTTTTTTTTTTTAATTGGGAATTTCAGGTGCCACCTCTTGTTGCATCCTAACTTGTTGGGTAATGAGGAGTCAAGAGTTATGTTGTGACCATGAGTTTTTTTGGGGGTGTCAGCATGCACCACAGTAGAGGCTGAGGAGTTGTGATGGTGCATCCTGCCTATCTTTTAAAGCTTTTTTTTTTTTTTTTTTTAACTAGGCCAACTCTCCTTTTAATACTACTGTATCAACCTTTTTTGTTAAAAAAGGTTATTTTTAATGCATTTCTTTTACTTGCTCCATGAGCACTGAACCCCCCTCCATTTGAAAATGACAGTGTGAAGTATATGATTTACATTACAAGAGGAGGAGTTGCTATACATGTTAAATTTTTTAAAAAGGTTTATAGTTACCACCAAACACTGATGAATGTGTGACCTTTGCCAGAGCTGTCAAGCCAGGATACAAAGGGTCAAGGACCTAGGACAATAACTCTTGGTCAGTTTATATTCAGTTGGGACAACACATCTCCCGTGCAAACTGTAGCTCAGCAGAAACATCACACACATATACTAAAGAGCACTAATTTATCCTCAGAGATCTTGAAGACGCCCCTCTCCCCAGGATTTGTGGAAATCTTGTTTTGTGTGCTGTGAGTGGTTGATGTAGTCTTGTCATTGTTAATAAGTGTCTGTGAATAACTTTTATCTGTACAGTTTTTTTAATTAATTTATTTTTAGAGAGCCTTTTCTGTTTCTGGAAGAGTTCAAAGCACACCAAAGAAATATATTATACATTTTGGTGAAAGATTGTCATTTATGATCCATGATTTATTTAAGAAAAAAAAAAAAGAAAAGGAAAGGGGGAAGATATAAAATATATTTTTAAGCTTACTTGAATGGACAAGGTAATGTGAACACCCGAAACTCTTCCTGCATGTCTTTTTGCCTCGTGTTGATAAGATTATAGTTTATAGCTAAATTACTAGAACAATGCATGGTGCTGTTATGTGGACACCTTTCAGTATTGTCTTCAAATTGTTACAGTAAATGTGACACATGCAGACCCTCCTTTATAAAGAAAGACCCACAACTTGAATATAAAATAATTCTACATTTTAAAGGTTTATTTGATTTTTTTTCCCCTGTTATTCACTTTCAAAGTCCTTTCAAACAGAAAAGATAAGGAATGAACTTGGGTGGGATAAATTATGTACTGTAAATTTGTTAGGACAAAATATTCCTGATATATGAGTTGTTTTATTTATACAGCTTTTTTTCAATGGTAGTTTGCACTATTCTTTATCATGCTACAGGTTTATTTATTATGGAAACAAAGGAATATGTATTTTATGTATTTTTGCCATGCATAGGTTAACTGCCACAGATTTATTGGTTCCTGATGCACCGAAAATAAAACCTTAAAGTGTGTACCTCCATTAGAAAGAAAGCAAGAACGGTGATGGAATGACAAATGTAATAAAGGTATTCTTCCTATGTATTGCTACATCTTACCCAATGGCATATTTGTCATTCTTTTAAAGCAGAACAGTTGCTATGGTAGTGAACATTAGATTGCACTTCCCTGATCTCTTATCAGCTCCTGAATGGGGGTGGGAGGAGAGTTTGGCTTACTTACAGTTTAATCTACAGCAGTGGTTCTCAACCTTCCTAATGATGAGACCCTTAGATACAGTTCCTCATGTTGTGTGTTGTGGTGATTCCCCCCAACCATAAATTATTTTCATTGATACTTAATAACTACAGTTTTGCTACCATTATGAATCATATGTAAATATCTGTTTTCCATTGGTTTTCAAAACCCCTGTGAAAGGGTTGTTTAACCCCAAAGCGGTCACAACACACAGGTTGAGAACCACTGATCTAGAAATCCCTAGAAATTTATGAAAACAAATCCCTGCAGGTTACAAGTACAGTTGGACAAATCTCAGTACCAGTTCCTTGTTAAAATTAGTAATGAGCTTAGTAACTCTAACCACTGAAAGAAGTGAAGTTGAGCACTTCTTGGTGCATAGCCTCCACTCTAAAAGGGGAAAAGAAAAAAGACAAAATAATTTCGATGATAATAATAATAAAAAGATGACAGTAAGAAACTTTCAGGTAAGAGGTAGGTGACAGCAAAATTGCTCAGGAATGATTTATAATTATGGAATGAAATTGATTAGTGGGTACCAAATCAGCTCATAACATGTCATGGGGCAAGGTTGGGGGAAGATCAAGTTACAATTTTAGTTTATTTTGGAGGGTATAACTTACCCTCAGCATTTTGGGGCAGGTGTTCAGCAATTCTTTCATGGCAACAAAAATATTCCAGTGGCTCAAATTGATATGTTTGGCAATGCATGTTAGCAAGCCTGGCTGTTTATTTTTTTGTGTGTGTTCAACACTGCAAAACAGATAAAAGGCAAGTATTTAAAAAACAATTGGTAGTCACATCAATAAGCATTTCTCCAAAAAGGTTATAGTGGCTTTTCAAAGTCAGGTCTGTTAAATGTAGTCAAGGTGAAACAGGTTGCCAAGAGTTGTTTTAAGCCGGGTGACAATAACCAGCACACGAAGGAGAAAAACACTCATAAATGAGGACTGCAATCAATGGGGAAACTTACAGCTCTCTAATGAAGTTTCTTGTGAAAAGAAGGTTGACACAAAGCCACCAAGACATGAATCATTCATGGGAAATATAAAAGATAAAAGATATCTGACAGTGAGCAGAGCCTTGTGTAGAGTGTATAAAACAAGTTACCCTTCTTATTTTCTGCTTTAAAACGCACAGTCCCCCCAGTCCCAGCATCTTCTGTCCAGCCTATAGAGTTAAAATTGACCACTGCTCGTCCTGAGCCACTTCAAAGTAATTTAGTCCAGAACGGAAGGCTTGGCGCTTGGACAATCTTCATGGTGTGTTAAGATTTCTATGGCAATTGGCAAGCAAGACGTTCCCATCTGAATATGTCTCAAAGAAAGCCACTTATTGACACTAAGTTGGCTATCATCAAAGACTTCATCTTCCCTGCAAAAAAAAACAAAAAAACAAAAAACAAAAAAAAAAAAACGTGGCCTTTGCAAACATTAAATCGGCCACCTTTGTTTTCCAGGCCAGGAGGCTCTTCAAACACACAGTTCTTCCTCATTTGTATATTTCTCCTATTCAAATACTCTTTAGTAAAATGAACGCTAGGAACGTCTAAGGTGCTTGGAAAGAGCACAGGGTGGGAATTAGATTCTCTTGAGTTGGAGGTGGTCACACAAGTGCCCTGGTACTGGGGCCTGAGAGCCTTGTGAGCTGGGTCCAACAGTCTGCCCACTGAATATTTAGATTACTGTCTCATAATTGATATATTTCATTTTGTGGGAGCTTTTTGGAGACTTGTGCTTTTCCCAGTCATCTCCATCTGTGCTGGGACTTGAGGGCCACCACAATGCTGAGGCTCCAGTTTGGTTAGGAACTACAACCTCAGAGGAGGGGCAGGAAAGATTATTGCATTTCCCAAGTGGTCACCTTAAATCAGACAAAACAACCCACAGACTTTAGAATCTGTCCATCTGCCAGTGGTTTTACACAGACACCACCCCCAACCTCAGGAACGTTCCAGGTCTGGAAAGATGGAGGAGAAAACCACAGAGAAAGCACCCCGGGGTGACCAGCACACTTCCCCTCCCTGTGAACAAAACCTCTTAGAGACCTCACGCCCACGCAAGAACATCCCAGAGCACGCATTCACACACCACCTAAGTGCCTAATCAAGCGGGGAGAAGTTCAAAGGCGTGATCTTTGAAATTCAAACTAGTGTTTTTATGGTACATCCACACAGAGACTCAAGAATTGCTAAGGCAATGGCCAGGGCCAGGAGAGTCGCTGGCAGGCCGTCCACAGCAATTTGAGACACTCTATTAAGATACAGTTGCAGTGACCCTTACTTTCATGGCCAGTTAGTTCAGTCAATTCTCACCTCATCAGAAACACAGACACAGAGATTATAAATATATGATATATATGTGCATATCATATGTATTAGCTTCTTGTTAGTGATGATTCCCCTGTAGAACCTCCTAGCTTGAAAGAAAGGAGAAAGAATGGAGAGAGGAGAGAAAGCGCAGTGGGGGTGGGGGCAGTGATGTCACGGGGTAGGGGGAGAGAGACTGGGGCCCCTGGATCCCCAGTACCTCTTCTCTCCCCACCTAAGCACTTTTATTTGCAGAGCGATTGTTCTTTGTTTATTTAATACAAGTACTGTGTGAATAGTGAAAAATAAACACGATGAAAAATAACCAAACAGATGATTCCTCGGAGTGAAAAAGCCCGGACTTAATAAAAGTGCGAAGCAGTCACCGCTCAATGAGAAACGCTTTGAAGTGGAACTTATTCTAAGAGGGATACTTCAGGGTTGCCTTAACGACGCCGCTGAATCGAAAGCGCTCGCCTTTGTCAGCGATTTGTTCTCCTTTGCTGGGGTGCCCGGAGAAATTACTTACACGGGCTGCCTTAACATGCGGCCTGCAAATCAGTAACTTTGCAGCTCAGACTTGCAGACGCCACTGGGCCACCGACAAAAAGAAGTCAGAGGGAAACGCACCAACCTTTCAGGCCGAGGCTCTGGGGATGGGGCTCACCGGCGTTGGGGCGGCAGATAAGAAGTTGTATTACAACCAGGCCCCCTCACCCGAGCTCCCACTCTAGCTCCCTGTCCCTCACCCGGAGCAGGTCCTGGGGCCTGTGTCCCTAGGTGATCCAGACTCCTACGGCTCCCAGGCCCTCCAGCGAGGGGCGCTCTTGGGCACGCAGGCCTCGCGCTGTATTTTCCCAGCAGTCCGGGCCATATTTAATAAGGGTCGTTTATCACTCAGGCTCTTTGAAGGGTCGCCTCCAGCCCTGTGCCCATTAGAAAGGCGGAGGTGACATTTAAACTCCGTTTTCAAGGATCGCGGGGGGATTTCATTGAAAAGGCAACTCGTTTGTCTTAGGAGCCTGGAAACAACCCCCTTCTCCCTCCTTTTGACCACATGGCATAACTCAAAAACAATAGTTCAAAAGTGAAATGGCATCGTGGTGTTCACTGGGAGACAGGCCCCCATCTAGCACCAGAGAAAGGGGGAGCCCTCAAGACAATGTGCTTTTTGTGTCCAACTCTGTCACGAGGACTGTGCTGTTTGCTTTGGAGGCTGCGCCTGTTATACTGGCCTGAAAGTGCTTGTGTTAAACAAGAGTTATGAGTCATCCAAAACAACAAACATTTTGATTTTCTTTGCCTAAAGGGCTTTCCCTGGCCATGGGCACCGTGAAAAAATAATGTCCTTGCTGAGAAAGGAACACCAGTAGTTGCATTACAAGCGGGCGCATTAAATGTTGAATGACACGGGAAGGGGCTTGTCGGAGGGCACTCAGCCTTAAAGTCTTCCTTCAACTTTGTCTTCCGTGGCTGCTGAACTATTTAAGATGGTATTAATTAAGGCAGCTTCGGATGCTGTGGAGCCGCCCGGCCCCTGGGCCACGCTCTGTCAATGGGCCTGTGTCCCCACTCTCTGCTTATGGGTTGGCTGAAATGTCACTTCTCATTTGCAGGCTGAAGAGAAGCGACCATCCTACACGGAGGGCGTCGGGAATGCAGTCAGCAGCTGTGGTTAAAAGAGTTTGAGGGACTGGGGTGAAGGGAGGGGAGACTGGGGACAAAATCCAAACAGCTCTTAGGAAGGGGGAGGAGGGTGAACGCCTTGCCCTCTTTGGGCACAAGAGACACTTGGGTCTCTCAGGGTTTGGATACCCCCTCTTTTTAATCCTTCCTGTGTGGGGGAAATTAAAACACCAGCCTTGCAAAAATCCATTAACCAGTCTGGCTCCTACAAAGAAAAGACAAAAGCTTGGTGCAAACAGACTTAACTAAGGCTCCCTGCTCCCTCTAGGTCTCCTTCACAGGTCACAAACAAATAAAGGCCCCAGGACCCCAACCAAGGATCTACAGGTGGAGAAACTGAGGCCTCTAGAAAGACTGCAGAATCATTTCCATTAGTATTCGCTGAGGAAGGAAGACTGAGACCATCACTGAGACCCAAGGCCAAAACAGAAGCCAACTTCTGTTTAAGGTGGGCCCACGCCCAAACCCAAATAGAAATTTATTCCAGCTTTTGGAAAGTTCTAGAAAGAAGAGAAGGGGGAAAAAAAACAAAACAAGAAAAGAAGCCTACGGCCAAGTAACTGTGGTATAGATGAATTCATGTTTCAAGAACAGGTTGAGTATGGTTTCTCAATGAAAAGAGACAAGAGTTGACTGGCTGGAGAAGCCAGTGCATGCTGGCAGGTTGATTTCTACAGCCTGAAGTCCCGTCCCGTCACCCACCCCGTGCCCCCATGCCCCCTTCGTCATCCCTGTCCCCTCCACCCCTGTCTCAGGGTGTGGAGTTCCAGCTGGGTTGTGCCTTCCCTTACAAGGCAAGGCCCCTGGCAGGTGGAGGGGTGCAGTTAACCTTTCCTCTCTGGGCCTGAGTGATTTGGACTATTGCTGTCTGTCCAGAGGGGTTTATTTAGTGCCCTTAACTGTAGATCTATTTGCAACGTTTTATTTTTTCCATCTTGGATGAGTTCCCTCCATCCACCCCAAGGGCTCTCTGTCTGAAGTTTTGGATAAGGAAGCGTCATATTTCCCACCAAGAGCACATGCTGTAAAACCAGAAGGAGCCTGTGCCCTTTCACCTTAAGACTGGCTATGTGTTCTGAGGAAAGGGAGAAAGGAGGAGAACCTATGGGTCCTAAAAACGTGGGCCTAGGCCCTCCTATCCTTTGGGGCCTGCAGGTAACACTAGAGCAAGGGTATGTCTGGTTGGGTCAGGACTGGGGTGGGGGTGGGGGCACAGGCACTTCTCCCACAAAGCCCAGGGCCGAGGCTGCTAGGCCTGATCTTCTATCCGAGTGACATTTTTTGCACTTTTACTCGTTTTCCTACTTCGGCTCCTCTACTTCTAACCCTTTTTGTACAAACAGGTCCCAAGACCGGGTAAGGAATAGAAAAAAGATGGCCATTTGACCTGCAACACAGCCAAGCACAACTCACACACACCCTCCAGCCTCGCCCCCATCAGTGCACTGGGCCCTCAGTTGGGATCCAGGCGCCTTGCCAAGAGCGCGCGGGCACCCTGCATGGCACACTGGCTGAAGTTCCTGCAAGAAGTGGCGGGGGTGGGGTGAGGAAGTGGGCGGCAGTGCGGGCAGCTGACTGTTGGCGGAGCGCACAAGTTCTGTGCTCAACTTCGCCGCTCTTAAAGAGACCCGGGATACCTCTGGAGAGGCCCTCGGGAGCTGGCAGCAGGGCTGGGAGAGGCGTGGGTAAGCTGGCCGGCGCGGGGAGCGGGCGGTGGGACACAAGGGCGCGGCAGGAGGAGGGCGCGAGGGTGCCCGCGGCCGGCCCAGCGCTCGGAGAAAGTCAGCCGGAGCATCTGTGACTTCACCTATTAGCCCCGATGTCTTTCGGAGGAGCCTGGTGGAGTTAAACAGCCCACAATGGGCGCTCTGGGGCGCCTCCAGCCTGACCTCTACCCGGGTTTAATAGTTTCATAGGAACGTCATTAAATCAATTACTTAGTGAGCACATCATCATTTATTTGTAATTAGCAGCGAGGAGCGCGTTCTCTCCCCCAGTCCGCGGCTCGGGTCCCAGCGGGGTTGGCGAGTTGTGCAAGCACTTTTGTTTGCTTGAGTGTTGACTCCCGGAATTATTCGGCCGGGGTAATCTTTACATCTTAATCTAGCATTCAGGGGGTGAAGGGAAAACAAACAGGGCGCAGGCCGGAGGCCAGCCCTGCAGTCCCAGCCTTGCCCCATAACTCAGCCTTTGCGGGATGCGCGGCCCCCACCTCTGTGGCCTCCTCTCCTCTCCCAGGGCTCAGGGAGGACAGAGGGACAGAAGAGGAAAGAGGCAGGCCAGGACAAGCCGGGAGGACAGTGGCTACGGGAGAGGAGAACCAGAGGCCTGCAAAGAGAGTACAAAAGGAAATCCGCCTGGCGTGTGCACGTGTGCGGGCGGTGTTGGCAGGGGAATCCGTAACAGTGAGCGTGTGCTTGTGAGTGTGTGCGCAGGTTGTGCATGGCATCCCGTGCAACGGGGCAGAGAGATGGGACCGCGGAATCATAGCAAAAGTGCTATGATTCGGAGGCTGCAGCCCCAGGCTCAGCGTGGCCACGGCCTCCAAATGAATTGGGGGTAAGGTTAGCAAAGACCAGGCATGTCACTGAAAGCCAGGGCAGAACCTGTGCATGAGAAGAGATGCGAGTAAAGGCCCAGTGAAGAGTCGTGTTTCCTTTCTCCCCCCACACAGCAACTCTGGCCAAGTACGGTGCACATCTAAGCAGTTTCAGCTGCTAGAGCCAGCATGGTGAGCGACACGCCCCTGCATCCTTGCTGCAGTCCAGAGCTCTGATCCAAGTTGGATCGCTCAACTTCTGTAGGGGATTCCAGCTCAGGAAATGGAGGAGACTCTGGGAGCCAGGGGTCATTGACAATCGAGCTGGTTTCCCAAAGTGTGAATAACCTGAGTAGTTAGGAAAAGGCCTCTAGGCACACACACACTTCATCCCCACACCTATCTATGAGAGGGCTTCCAGAAGACATGGTGGTCAGTGGCCTCTGGGCATCTTCCTGGTCAGTTACCTAGGTACCCTGCTTGGGTTTCCTGGATTCCTGCACTCAGTGGACTGGCTTGTTTAGGTTGCTGTGGGGAGGCAGGTCCTGACTGTGTGGGATAACTGCTGTCCCCAACAGGTAGTATTTCAGAATCTGAGACCTTGTCCTGAATACTCTAGTCCAAGAGCCAACAACAAGCCTGGCTCCTAGGTGGCTCCTATAGCAGTCTCCTCTCCTGGCTTTCCCTCCTTCCCTCTGGTTTCCTACTTCTGTTCCTCTTACAATCTTTTTTTTTTTTTTTTAAATTGACTCAGATCATGCTGTTCTCTACCTCAGGGCCTCAGGGATTCTTTGCCTGCTGGACTCAGCATGAGCAAAGGCCAAGGGGCTGCCGGGATCCTCTTCCAAATGGGCTTCCCTCCAGCCCCCTTGGATGGCTGAGGTTTACCAGGTTGCTTGACTGCTGAGGATCAACCTGTTGTCTGGGAACCCAACTCAGCCTGGGAAACTGAAATATGTCCAGATAAGCACTTTCAACCAACTGTCAATCATCTGGAAGAAGCAGGATTTAAAATATAAAAAGCACATTTTCACTTTGCACACTTCTCTACTCATATGGTCTGGGCCAGAATTACCAGGAATGTAAATGGGCAGCAAAATAGGACTTTCTTGAAACTCTCCAGAACCCCAACATGGTAATACAAAGCCTCCTTTCCGTATGTTGAGCATACTTCTGCTCCAGTATGTGGAACATATTGGAGTTAAAATGTACAGATGGCCAACCAAGTACACACACACACACACACACACACACACACACACACACATCACACCACACACGAATACACACCCCAAACACATACACACACATCACACCACACATACACACACACAATCACACCACACATACACATCATACCACACACACACACACATGAATACACACAGACACATACACACACACACACACATACACACCACACACATCACACCACACACGAATACACACCCCAAACACATACACACACATCACACCACACATACACACACACAATCACACCACACATACACATCATACCACACACACACACACACACATGAATACACACCCCAGACACATATACACACACATCACACCACACACAAATACACACCACACAACACACACATACACACACACACATCACACCACACACACATACACACCACACACACACACACACACTGATAGCTTTATAGATCAAATTGTTGTGGTAGAGAGATCAGGAGTTTAAGAGTAGCTTGGGCTACATGAAACCTTGTCTCCAAAAATAAGAAAATAAGGGCAGTGGTAAGGTTCTCCTTTAATCCCAGCACTTGGGAGGCATAAGCAGGAGGACCTCCGTGAGTTCGAGGCCAGCCTGGTCTACAGAGCTAGTTCTAGGACAGCTAGGACTGTTATATAGAGAAACCCTGTCTTGAAAAACAAAACAAAACAAAAACAAAAACAAAAAAGAAAGAAAGAAAAGAAGGGAAAGGGGCATACTGCATAGTCTAGGCTCTCTCAGGCACCCAGGGATCTGTGAGTCCCTGGGAACCTATATATAATTTATTTTTAAGTTCATTGGTGTTCTATCTGCATATGTCTGTGTGAGGATCTCAGGAGCCCTGGAACTGGAGTTGCAGACAGGTGTGAACAGCCATGTGGGTGCTAGGAATTGAGCCTGGGTCTTCTGGAAGAGCTGTCTATCCTCTTAACTGCTGAGTTCTCTCCAGCACAACCCCCCTCCCCTTTTATAAGATTGGGTTTCATGTATTGTAGGCTGGCCTCAAACTGACCATGTAGGGCAGCCTTGAACATATGATCCTTCTGCCTTCAAGCATCTACCAACATTTCTGGTTTATTGGGCCCTGGGGATTGAATTTAGGGCTTCATGCTTGAAAGGCAAGGACTCTAATGAATGATCGACAAACCAGCCCCAAGAAATTGGCTTTGTTTGTTTGTTAGATGGTTTGTTTTTGGTTTTTGTTTTGTTTGTCTGAGTAGATTTAGGATATCCTTGAATGAAGCAAGACTGAAAAAAGACTACATCTAAAATTAAATTAAAATGTAATTTGCCCTTAACGTGTCTTTCTACTCTCCACCCCCTCTCCAGCCTCCTACACTGTTTAATAAAACAGCACCCTTTGGAGAAAGGAAGGCAAATCTGGGAAGCGTTTTATGAGCTGGCAAAGAATTTGGTGCAGTGCCTGTGATAGTCACATTGTGGCCCTTGCTTTGGGATCAAAGTCCTGCCGTTTTGAATCTGTGATTCAACTCTCTTCTGTGACTTTCTAGCCTGACTCCACCTCTGTAGGGCAACCCCATGCTGTCCTACTTAGTGGCCCATCAGTGGGAGACCCGCCAGCCAGCGGCATCTTCCAGTCCCTCCCCCATCATTTCCCTTGGGTCCTTGCCATTGGGTTCCTTAGTCTCTAAACCCTGAGTCGTCAAACTCACAGACTGCCATTTCTTCCAGAGGCTAATCTTGTCACTGGCTTTGGATCTCATCCTCCTGCCTAGTACAGAGTTAGGGCTGTTGTTGACATTTTTAAAAATTGAAAGTTAGGCAAACACCTGTGCAACCGGACCCAAGATTCCTGGTAATGTGGTTTTGGTTAATGACATATAAGGAAAGATCTAGGGACAGCCAATGCTAACCATGTTAGTCTCCTCTATGGATGAGAGCAAAGTTTTGACTTATTTGGTTAACTAACCTTATTTGGTTATAAGAACCTTAAGGAGCAAGGATTAAGAAACTTGTAGCCAGGCAACTGACTGACCTGGTACAGAGAGACACTTCTAGGCAAGCTCAGGTCTCAGACTCTGAAGTATCAGCAGTTCCCTACTTAAACCTAGCGGAGCACTTGTGGGGAGGCAGTGAGGCAGGAGACACCTGCAGGAGAATCCCTACCTACACTTGAGCTGAGTCTGCCCCAACCCACCAGCTCTCCCTCCAACTACAGGCTTCAGCACGACTTCCTTTATAAATCTTTTATATTTATTCTTAAAAAAAAAAAAAAAAAAAAAGCAGGGCACTGGAGTGATCCAGAGACTTAGGAAATGTGTCTTCACAGAACTTCCAGGTCTTCCCCTCTGCAAGGAGACTGCAAGTGCGTGTGCTCCACACACTCCTCCAGTTGAGTGGAGTAGGAAAGTTGGGGAAATACATCATTAAAAAGAATCACTCTTGGTTCCTTAAATTACTTTTTGAGATTGTAATGAGGTTTTACATATTTACTAAGGCTTTATTTTTTATTTTTAATTGAGGGTATGCAGTGTGTGGTGTGGGCATATGTGCACATGAGTTCAGATGCTCTGGAAGGCCAGAGGCAGCAGATCCCCCTGGAACTGCAGTTGCAGGCAGTTGTGAGCTGCTTGTTGTGGGGGTTAGGAACCAAACTCAGATCCTCTGAAAGCGGGTGGTCTTTCAGTTGAACCATCAGCCTGGCCCCAGAAGGAGGTGTGTGTTGAGTGTATGTGTGTGTAAATAAATAAATATACACGTTAGCATTTACTTGTTTGTTGTGTGTGAGTCTGGGTATAGACATGCACGCCACAGTGTGAGGAATGAGAGGACAATTTGCTTTGCTTCCATTTTGTGGGCTCTGGGGCTCAACCTCAGGTCATCAGGTACCTACTGAACCATTACACCAGCTCCTGAAATTGGGTTTTAATGCAACGGTTTCCATGGATCACGTGAATCCATTTCAATCATTTTCAATTATGTAGTTCAATAGCGTTAAATACTATTGCCAAATACTATTGTTAAATACTATTGACGGGTTTGGCACCCATCACTACCCTCTATCTCAGCAACTTTTCTTTTTGAGGCAGGTTTTACTCTATAGCCCAGGCTTGCCTTGACCTTCTGATCTCCCTGCTTCTGCCCCTAGAGTGCTGAGGTTACAGGCCTGTGCTAACTCGCCTGGCTTAAACAGCACTGGAGATTGACGCCAGGGCTTCATGTGTACTACACAAGTGCCACCATCCTCAGCTCCCTCAATAGTTTTTTCATATTCTGGCTGAGTCATTGCAGTTTTGAAGCAGTCGTCCCGACTCCCTCCTTCTCCTACCTCCTGCTTTCTGTCTGAGTTTGACTACTCTAGGGAGATCATACAATGTGTGAACTTTCTTTTCTGGCTTATTTCACTTAACACAATGCCCTCGTTTCATCCGTGGTATAGCACACACCAGCACCTTGATCTTTAAAAAAAAAAACTTTTTTTTAAAATTTTGTTTTGTTTGTATGTGAGCATGGGTTTGTATGTGAGCACGGGTTTGTATGTGAGCATAGGTTTGTATGTGAGCATGGGTTTGTATGTGAGCATGGGTTTGTATGTGAGCACGGGTTTGTATGTGAGCACGGGTTTGTATGTGAGCACGGGTTTGTATGTGAGCACGGGTTTGTATGTGAGCATGGGTTTGTATGTGAGCACGGGTTTGTATGTGAGCACGGGTTTGTATGTGAGCACGGGTTTGTATGTGAGCACGGGTTTGTATGTGAGCATGGGTTTGTATGTGAACACGGGTTTGTATGTGAGCAGGGGTTTGTATGTGAGCAGGGGTTTGTATGTGAGCATGGGTTTGTATGTGAGCATGGGTTTGTATGTGAGCATGTGGGTTTGTATGTGAGCACGGGTTTGTATGTGACACACGGGTTTGTATGTGAGCATGGGTTTGTATGTGAGCACGGGTTTGTATGTGAGCAGGGGTTTGTATGTGAGCAGGGGTTTGTATGTGAGCACGGGTTTGTATGTGAGCATGGGTTTGTATGTGAACACGGGTTTGTATGTGAGCAGGGGTTTGTATGTGAGCAGGGGTTTGTATGTGAGCACGGGTTTGTATGTGAGCACGGGTTTGTATGTGAGCACGGGTTTGTATGTGAGCACGGGTTTGTATGTGAGCACGGGTTTGTATGTGAGCACGGGTTTGTATGTGAGCACGGGTTTGTATGTGAGCACGGGTTTGTATGTGAGCAGGGGTTTGTATGTGAGCAGGGTTTGTATGTGAGCAGGGGTTTGTATGTGAGCAGGGGTTTGTATGTGAGCAGGGGTTTGTATGTGAGCATGGGTTTGTATTTGAGCACAGGTTTGAATGTGTGCTGAGGCAAGGGAGTGGAGGTCAGAGGACAACCTGAAGAACTCAGTTCTCTCCTTCCACCATTCTGGTAGGTCCTGGGGATCAAATCAAGTTGCCAGGCTTGGCAAGAAGTACCTTTACCTTGTGAACCATCTGCTTCTTCTTGTTATTAATGACTGAATAGTCTTCTATTGCAAGGATAGCATCACATTGTATTCATTGTTCTTTTGGCTATGAGTATTTGAGCCATTTCCACTTTGGGTAGTACACAGCTGTAAGCTTGCTTGATTGCTCTTTTAGGTACTTGTATTCCTATGTCACAATCTATTTTTATATATATAAAAAAAGGTAAAGTACTTTGAATGGAGTTCCTGTCAAGAATATAAATATCAGCCAGGTGTGCTGGCACACATCTTTAATCCTGGCACTGTGGAGGCAGATGGACTCTGTGAGTTTGAGAACAGCCTATATAGTGAGTTCCAGGACAGCCAGTGCTGTATAGGGAAATGCTGTTTTAAAAAAGAAAGAAAGGAAAAAGAATGTAAGTATATAACTATCACATTTCTAACTTGGATCTGGCTTTCCAAGGTCAGCAAAGTGCAACTAAAATTCAAAAGGGAGGCAAAATATTATCTTCCAGTCCTGTGGCATGCCATCTTGTGTGTATGAATGTGTGTGTTTGGGAAGGTGTGTGTGTGTGTGTGTGTGTGTGTGTGTGTTTGTGTGTGGTATATGTATGTGTTATGTGTGTGTGAGGTATATGTATGTGTGGTATGTGTGTTTGGGGAGGTATATGTGTGTGTATGTGTTTGGGGAGATGTGTGTGTGTATGTATGTGTAGTGTGTGTGTGTGTGTGTGTGTGTGTGTGTGTGTTTGTGTGTGTGTATGTGTTATGTGTGTGTGAGGTATATGTATGTGTGGTATGTGTGTTTGGGGAGGTATATGTGTGTGTATGTGTGTGTGTGTTTGGGGAGATGTGTGTGTGTATGTATGGTGTATGTGTGTGTGTGTGTGTGTGTGTGTGTGTGTGTGTGTGTGTGTGTGTGTGTTGTGTGTGTGTGTGTGTGTGTCCAGACCTACCAGCATTCCAGCTTTAGAGGAACTATTAACACATTAATATTATCAATAGCAGGCAGTGCGTTAGCCATTAGGGATTTATGAAAACATCTGAAGCAAGTCGTTTCAAAGCGCTGATTTGTTTTATAGTCAGTATTACATTTTATGACAGGCTCTTTTGCCAACAAAATGAGTGCATAAGAATCATACGCACTCCGTAGACGGAGACTGCTGCCCTGTCTGCCCTGCAAATTTGTGTTCCAGGTCCCTTGGGAAACTTGTGTAATTTGCAGACAACTATTGACCCTTTGCTGAAGGGCCAGTCCTGGAACAAGATAGAGAGCGTGCTGAACCCTGCTATATTTTCAGCTGTGGAAAAACACACAGCCCTCTTCAGCCATTTCCCTCAATCTGCGCATTAATACAGAAGCCAGAAAATCTTCACACTTCCCTCTCGGCTTCTGTTTTCAGGTGGTAGTGGTAGCCACAGCTGCCCACCCCCTTTCCTCATTCTTTCCCTCTCCTCTGACTTCCTGAGTTCCCCTTTTTTGTTGGTTTAAGACAGGTTCTCTCTGGGCAGAGGCAGAGGCAGGTGAATGTCTGTGAATTCGAGGTCAGCCTGGTCTACATAGTGAATTCCAGGACAGTCAGAACTATACAGTTAAACCCTGTCTTGAAAAAAACCAAAACCAAAACCAAAACCAAAAAAAAAAAAAAAAAAAAAAAAACCAAGAAAGAAAGAAAGACAAGACAGGGTCTCTCTCTAGTTCAAGATGCACTGACCTTCACTGTGTGACCTGGCTGATTTCAAACTTTTGATGATTCTCCTGCCTCACTCTCTGGGGTGCTGGGATTACAGGGCTAAACTACCAAGTCCAGCTTAATTTTTGAGCATTAACAGGGCAAATTCTCTGCTCTGGGATGAAGTAGTTTGAACCTTCTCAAGAAGAGCAGGTCATTGGGAGAAAGGGAATGTGTGAGCCCCAGAAACCTAGTGACTGGCTAGCACTGGCTTCAAACATCCCCTCTGCCCCATGAATCCTGCTCTCCATCCACCAAAGAGAAAGACCAGTCAAGGGTGCAAGGGAGCCACAGTGGTTATGGAGAACACTCTCATTGACCTACTTGTCTAGCCTGGGATTTATGGAGCCTCCCCAAGTGTCCACTTCCGGGACCTGAGATGGTTTTGCAAAGTTCCAGGAAGCAAGGCTTGCAATATTTCACAGCAGCTGTTTAGCATTTCCCTACCTAGTTATTAAACAGAAAAGGGAGTAAATTAAAATGGCAAAGTTAAAATGAAATAAAAGGCGTCTTTTCTTTCCGTAAAGAGACAGCACCTAATTAAGAAATATTTGAATCCCACAAAAATGCAGACTTTCAGGGGTGACATAAAAACCTCTCCTTTTAAATCAGAAGCAAAATCCAGAAAATTGGGGACAGGCCCAAGAGGTAGTCCCGTAAAACAAAAGGCTCCCTCCCCTTGAGACTTGGGACTTTTTTTTTCTCCATTCCTTTTCCCCTCTTCCACAGTCCTGGGGGAGTATTAAACTCAAGCAAGTTGTTTGACTTGAAGTTTCCTGAACTTTTCACATCTAAGCCTCCAGCCAGCTTGTCCCCACTTCCAGCTGTACTCACTACTGGGTCCAGAGTCTTTCCTTCTGCTTCAAATTACTCTTGCTTGATAGGGCCAGTTCACAGTTGAATTCCCAGTTCTCTCTTTGTCCCCTTCCAACTGTGTCCCTCCACTCCTGTGCTGGAGATGGAACCCTGGGCCTTGACCTCCTCCAGGCTGTGCGGGTGCTCTATGACTGAACTGCACTCCTATCTCCCTCATTTGTCTGTTTTTGGTAGTTCTTTTCTTTCGAGTTCCTTTTCCTCCTTTTCAAATTAACTGGTGCTGGTCTTGAACACTCTGTGCAATGGAGGATGACTCTGGGCCTCCTATCCCTCCTGCCTTCACCACCTGAGGACAGAGATTACAAGGGCTGTGCCTGCCATTTCCAGTTATGGGGTGTCAAGGATTGAACCCAGGGCTCCATGTGTGCAAGACAACAAAACACTCTACCAACTGCATCACATTCCAGCCCCTTGGCAGCAACTTTTCCAGCTCCTTTAGTAAAACAACAAGTTCATCTGTTGTCTTCCAGTTCCTTAGCCCCAGCAAATTGACACTGGGCCCTTCTTCCTCCCTCTCATTGACTCCCATCTTGTTTTTGAGAAGACACCAGCCTGGCTGAGTGCCACTCTGATAGCTCAGGCAGCCCTGGTCTACCCTCCCTCTAGGGGTTGTGGTATCATGAGGTACACACACCCCAAGGCCACTTTAGGTCTTTGCTCCCAGCCTCTGGTGACTTTTACAGAGGAAAAATACCCACCGGGGGCACCTCCTAGGGACACTAAGCTGAGACAAGCTAAGACCAGGGCTTGATCAGGCAGAAAACCTTCCTCCTGCTTCCTACTCCATTCTGCAAGGAGCCAGAGGCAGGATTCATGAGATGGTTGGGACAGAGTTCTTCCTGTAACAGTCGTTCAATTCTATTCCCTTTTTGGTATGTTGGGGATCAAAGTCAGGACATGCTGCTAGGCGAGCCCTTTACTGCCGACTGCAACCCCAGGCTTGCTATTTGTTTGTTTTTCGTTTTTATTTAGTTTACTTAGTTTAACTTTCTAGAATTTAAACATCGATTTTACGGAGTTTCAAAATAATACTTTATTTATTTATTTATTTATTTATTTATTTATTTATTTTAAAGTTAGGCCTTCACTATAGAGCCCTTCCTGCCCTGGAAGTTACTAAGTAGACCAACCAGGCTCAAACTGTGGTGATCCTTATGCCTCTGTCTCTCCCTGTTATCATCGGTGTTTATTAGAAGAGGTTTTGTCTTTGGTTTTTTGTTTGCTTGTTGTTGTTTTTGTTTTTCTGTTTAGGCTTACCATTGAGAAGAAAGAAAAAAAAACAAAGCTAAAGGGTAGAGTTAAAAAGGAATGTGCCGGGCAGTGGTGGCAAACACCTTTAGTCCCAGAACTCTGAGACAGAAGCAGGCAGAGCTCTGTGAGTTCGAGGCCAGCCTGATTTACAGAGTTAGTTCTAGGACAGCCTCCAAGGCTGTTAGACAGAGAAACCATGTCTCATTAAGGAAGGAAGGAAGGAAGGAAGGAAGGAAGGAAGGAAGGAAGGAAGGAAGAGGGGGAAAACAAAAAGAAAAGGAAATACATTGATATACCTTGAAGTAGTAACACATTTAAGAAATACTTTGCAGCCGGGTGTTGGTGGAACACCCCTTTAATTCCAGCACTGGGGAGGCAGAGGCAGGAGGATCTCTGTGAGTTCGAGATCAACCTGGTCTACAGAGTGAGTTCTAGGACAGGCTCCAAAGCTACAGAAACCCCTCAAAACCCCTCCACCCTACCCCATTCCCTCCAAAAAGGAAATACTTTGCATCAATTCTCTTTAGTTTTGCCTTCTTGGGGTTGTTTCAAACTCGGGATGACTTGAAAATCCAGCACGATTCCCCTGGCTTCACAATGGAGAGGTGGAAAGAGAGGGCCCCCAGGCTCCATATTATTAGAGTCAATGCCAGAAAAAAAACAGTTTTTGTTTTCAAGAATAAGAGGAGGCCTGTTTGCTGGCTTTTCCTTTGAGAATGGAGCCTGCATTTGGCTTTGGTTTCTAAAGAGCAGAGCAGGTTCTCCTGAAGAGAAGGGCAGAAGCAAAGCCTGGGGTCCCTTATTGCCAAGCTGGCTGGGTGGGTCCCAGCCTGGGGACCCAGACCTGGAACCAATCCTTCCTTTTCTTCTCTGAAGCTTGTATATAGAACAAGTTGCAAAAATGGCCTGATTTCCTTTCATATACGTTTTGAAATACAAATTTTTCTGAGTAAAACATTGGGTGGGATTTCTAGAAAAAGGGTCATAGTACTAAAAATAATCAGCATATTTTGTACCTATAAGGGGGTTGTCTTTTGCCTTCAGGATGCTTAGGCAGGGCCTTGTCTTCATCCATCAGAGGCAGGAACAGCCCGACTCCCTTCTACACTGAGATAATCAAAAGTATCACCAGACATTGCCAATGTCCTCTGAAGGGCAAAATCATTGTCAGTCAAAGACTCAGAGTGAGATGTTTGCAGGTTATCTCAGCACTGTTCACGATCATGGATTTAATGGGACCAGCCTAAGAGTCCATCAGCAGAGGAAGGGCTAAAGAAGATGATGCTTATATACACAATGGAATCTTAGCCAGCCATAACTAAGAAAATGTCGCTTGTGAGAAAATGAATGTGGACTAGAGATTGATCTCATTAAGCAAATCAAGTGAATCACACAGAAAGACAGATACTGTATATTTTCTTTTATTGTGGATCTTAGATTTTATATATCTGAACTGAAAGTAGAACTGAAACCAGGGGGACAGAAGAATTAAGGGGAAGGTACAGAAGGAGAGGGGAGGTAGCATGGGATGAGGACAGTGCGATCAAAGTGTATTATATCTTTGTGTGATAATGTTTTTATAAAGTCCATTATTATGCATAATGAATACACAGAGAGAAAGATAAAAAGAAAAAGAGAAAGAAAGAACAGAAGGAAGAGAGAAAGGAAAGAAGGAAGGAAGGAAGGAAGGATGGAAGGAAGGAAGGAAGAAAGAAAGAAAAAAAGAAAGAAAGAAAGAGAAAGCCAACTCTGAGTGAGGACCAGAGATAGTTAATGAGTTGAGGGATGAAAATCAGCTAGAGAACACTTACACAAACCACAGCACCATGACATCAGGCAGCATCCCTGGAGTTAGTAGAGGGCAGGAAGTCACAAGTGCAGGTGCCAAGACAGGAGGGTATAAAAGATCAGAGACGCAGGAAAGGGTAAGGCTGGAGGTGTAGACTTGGAGGCCTTTATTAGTATCTACAGCAACAAGATGGAGATCATGTAGGGGTATTTTGTGTCTAGGCAAGAGAAAGAAACTAGAACAGAGTCCTACAGACCTTTGAGGAGGTAGAGAAGGAGGCAGAGAAGGACTTGGAAGGACTTCTCTGTGAGGGAGGCAGTAGAGTAGACAAGGTGATGTTAAGATGTCAGGCTGTATCAAGAAGGCTGAGTAGTCTTGGGTGGATGCTTTAGCTAGACAGTGTCTGTGTGCAGGGGAGCATGCCGGTCTGGCCAATGGGTGAGGTCAGAAAAGGAAGTGAGGCAGAAACTTTCAGGAGGATACCTGTCCTGAGGCAATGCAGAGGGCAGAAACAGTCGGGAGAGGCAGGTTACAAGAGTCTTCTCCCAGCAGAAGCCAAAGGAGCATGTTTTTATGATGGTCCCAGTCATCTGGAGGCAGGGAGACAGACAGCGGTATAAGAGATGAGGGTAGTTGAAGCAAGAAAGACGCTAAAAGAATAAAGTCCCAGGGCTGGAGAGATGACTCAGCAGTTAAGAGCACTGACTGCTCTTCCAGAGGACCCAGGTTCAATTCCCAGCACCCACATGGCAGTTCACACCTGCCTGTAACTTCTGTTCCAGGATATCCAACACCCTTACACAGACATACACGTAGCCAAAACATCAATGCACATAAAATACAAAAAAGAAAAGAAAAAAAAAAAAAAGGCCCCTACATCAAGTGGAACCAGAGCCCATGTCAATGTGGCTACTGGTTAAAACTATTTTTTTCATTTCTTTTCCTGAGGTGAGGTCACATTCAGCTGATTCAAGGTGATTACTTAGCTGAGGGTGACTCTGAACACCTAAACTACCTGCATGCATTTCCCAAGTACTGGGGTACGGGCCTATAGCACCATTTAGTTATGATAAATCTTTCCGCCAAAAGCCGCCCGAGTTCTGCCCGCCGCATGGATAGACAAAATAATACAGAGACGTATTAGGTACAAATGCTGCTTGGCCAATGACTAGGATTCTTATCTGTTAGCTCAGTCTTAATTATCATAAATCTATATACTTTATAAGACTTATCTTATCGAACACCTTCCATTAGTGTCACCCTTTGCTGGTGGATCATATCACAACGCTGGAGGAAGAGCGGAGGGGAAAAAGGGATACTTCCTGTTTCTCCTTGCTTAAATATGAGTCTCCTTGCTATGTCACTTCCTGCCTGGATCACACTTCTCTACAACATTTCCTAGAATCCTCTTTGACTCCTACTCTTGCCTAACTTGCTGCCTCATTGGCCGAACAGTACTTTATTTATCATCCAGTAAGACAAACACATGCACAGAAGCACTTCCCCCATCACCATTTATATGATGTTGGGGTCAGAAACCAGCGTTTTCTTCATGGTAGACAAGTTCTCCACCAACTGAGCTACATCCTCAGCTTAATTTTTTTTTTTTAATTTTTCAAGACAGGGTTTCTCTGTGTAGCTTTGGAGTCTATCCTGGCACTCACTCTGTAGACCAGGCTGGCCTCAAACTCACAGAGATCTGCCTGCCTCTGCCTCCCAAGTGCTGGGATTAAAAGAGTGCACCACCAATGCCCAGCCAAAAAAAATTTTTTTTAATTGGAGTAAAATTTTAGAACACAAATCTGCATTCTATCTGCACAATTCATTAGCATTGATTATTTTCACAACATTGTACGATTACATTGCACTACTGCCAAAACTTTGTGTGTATATGGTGGGGTGTCATGGGGATCGAACCCAGGACACTTCATGCTACCACTTAGCTACACATCTACTCTTTTTGAGACAGTGTCTTGTTAAGTTGCTGAGGTTGGCCTTGACTAACTCTGTACCATAGGTAGGGCTTGAACTCATAATCCTACTGACTCAGCCTCCAGAGGCAGGCCTTTTTTTTTTTCCCCCACTCAAAACCAAAACTCTGTGACTAGTAAACAGTAATCTCCCTGCTCTCCTAACTTCTCCATCCAGAGACTGCTTTTAATAAGAGCAGAATTCTTCATCCCCAGTAAGAGGGAGGGTCCAGACTTCAGCTAGAGGCAAGGACAGGCTGCAATGTTTTGTCAGGATGAGAAGGGAGTCAGGTCTGTTTGATTGCTGGGATTATCTCTTTGAAAGCCTAGGATGGGGAACAGAAAAAGAACAAGGAAGGGGGACAGGAGAAAGTGTGAAGTGGTAATTTAGAGACAACAAAAGTAAAACAAGGCTAGGAAAATTCTCAGGATTGATGGCCAAAGTCCAATGCGCACTTACTGTTGCACATTTGAAATTAAAATGAGAGCATCCAATAATGATGACTGTCTTTTTTTTTTAATTTAAAAAATTTGAGGAGCTGGGGATATAACTCAGTTGGTGGTGTGTTTACCTGGCATTCAGGAAGACCTGGGTTCTATCCTCAATACCTCATGCACTCAGGAGGTGGAGGCAGAAGGATCAAGAGTGAAATCGTCCTCAGCTACATAGTGAGTTAAAGTCCAGCTTAAGCACAAGACACTCTCAAAAACTATGATTAAATTATATATCTAATTTGTCATTTTAACTGTGTGTGTGTGTGTGTGTGTGTGTGTGTGTGTGTGTGTGTGTGTATAGGTCAGAGGTGAACATTGGGTTTCTTCCTCAATTGTTCATAAATATATATATTGGTTTTTTTGAGACAGGGTTTCTCTGTGGCTTTGGAGGCTGTCCTGGAACTAGCTCTTGTGGACCAGGCTGGACTTGAACTCACAGAGATCCACCTGCCTCTGCCTCCCGAGTGCTGGGATCAAAGGCGTGCGCCACCAACACCTGGAGCTGGCCATTTTGTTTTTTGCTAGACTGGCTGGCCAGCAATCTCCTGGGATTTTTCCCCAACACTGGGGCTACCAGCACCTGTCACCACGCCTGGCTTTTTACCTAGGTACTAGGGATACAAACTCAGGTCCTCAAGCATATGAAGCAAGAACTCTACCCACTGAGTCATTTTTGTAGCCTCATTCTAGCCCTTTTCAAGTGGGTGATTCCATGGAATTAATAGCATTCTCTACAATAGCTACTACCTTCTCCAGAGCTAATCCCTGTCCCAAATCTAAGACTGTGGTCGCCAAACACCATTGTCTCTTCCTCCAGTCCCTGGAGACTCCAGACTGTGGGGTTTCCTCCAGAAATGTTTAGAGTCTGATAGTGTGGTGTGATTGGCAGGGGAGAAGGAAGGAAGGTGAGGGGTTTCACAGGATGCTGAACGTCATGTTCACCTCTGCAACTCCACAGGCAGGAGTTAGTGTACGAGGTGACTCAATGGTGTCTCGGAATGCCAAAGATACTGTCTCCTTTCTCATGATTCCACAGTCAGCAGGAGTCACAACTCTTTGCAAGTTAATTAATTATCACGGTTCCCTATGGCTCCTCAATTCTCTACTGTTCTACAGAGGGGTTGCAATGCCACCCCCCAATCCGCCTCCTCCTCTAAGCCATAGACCTGAGAAAGCCGTGTAGTCCCTTATGATCCCGCATACCCAGCACCTAATTAGGTAAGAGAAGAGGCATATGGTGTTGTATATGGGGAAAGAGGTACGTTTTCTATGAATAGCAGAGCGATGTGAACAGACAGCCTGGCAGATGATCACACTCGATCTGATCACACAATATGGGCAGCCGCATTGTGCGAAAACCCACAAAGCTTCAGAAACTTGCTTGCCCTTGCTTCCCAGCCCGTTTCCCTTGCAAAGCTCAAGTGGAGGTGGGGGGCACTCTTCTCACCGCTCCAGGCTCTGCCGGGAATTTTCCTCCTCAGAAGGTCTCATCATTTAACAATATACTGCTCACCCTTTGTGTTGTTATCTGACTTGTGTGTGTGCCTGGTGAATTATAAACTCGATTCTTAAAAGACACACTGATACTGTGCTGCATGATTACACTTTTGAAGAAATGGTGGCAGCATTTATTTAACTGATCTTTGGTAAGGCCAGTAAGTAAAATTCCTTGTAAGTAAAATGTTTTAGTACTTACTATTCTTAGTCTCTTACATTTTTAAAGATTATTTTTCTTTTTTTCTTTCCGTTTCTCTCCCTCCTTCTCTTTCATGCATATGCGTGTGTGTAAACACATGGAGTAAACATGTAGCGGTTAGAGGAATCCATTCTTCATCTACCGTGTGGATCCTAGGAATTTAACTCATCATCAGATCTGGAGCAAAAGCCTTTGCCTGCTGAGCCACGCCTGATTTGTTTGTTCCCTTTTTCATCAGACTCTCTAGTAGTAGCAGGCTGGCTTCGAACTTGCTATGTAATGAAGATGGCCCCAAACTCCTCATTCTCCTGCCTTAGCTTCCCAAGTGCTGGGATACAGGCATGGGCCACTATACCTGTCTAAAATCACACATTTTTAACAATATACTACTAACCCTTTGTGTTGTGTTATCTGACGTGTGTTATCTGTGTGTGTGTGTGCGCGCGCGCGCGTGTGTGTGAGCCTGGTGAATTATAAATTCGATTCTTAAAAGACAGACTGATACAGTGCCGCATTAGTACACTTATGAAGAAATGGTGGCAGCATTTGTTTTCCAGAGCATAGATGCCCTTGATGAAGAAACAGACACAGGGGGGAGATTTGTCTTTTACACACAGAGCTGAGATAGGGACTCTCATATTATACAATACCAGATAAGCAATTGTAAGGTAAACCTAAGCTGCCACAGTATCATGGAAGCCTCCATTAATACTTTAGGAGACCCAGGAGGTCATCAGAAAAGGAGCTGCTTAGATGGCTTAGATTCCAGTAGCACCTGGAATTGTGTAGCATATGTCAAGTTGTATTTAACTTGAATTAATACTGCCACATGTGGCTGGTGGCCATATTGGATGGTACAGCTTTTGTTCATAGGTACAACTTACTAAGGGACTACACAAGCTTTTTCAATTAAGGTAGTTTATGCTGGGTGGTGGTGGCTAACACCTTTAATCCCAGCACTTGGGAGGCAGAGGCAGGTGGATCTCTGTGAGTTCAAGACCAGCCTGTTCTACAAGAGCTAGTTCCAGGACAGCCTCCAAAGCCATAGAAAAACCCTGTCTCAAAAAAAAAAAAAATCAATTAAGGTAGTTTTAATTAAATCTACTCTGTGCCAGATTATTCCGTCGTCTCTGGCTATAATAGTGACTGACTGAGTGACCCTGACTGTATACGTAGAGTTTATGTGGCTATAATAGTGACTGACTGAGTGACCCTGGCTGTATACGTAGAGTTTATGTGGCTATAGTAGTGACTGACTGAGTGACCCTGGCTGTATACGTAGAGTTTATGTGGCTATAGTAGTGACTGACTGAGTGACCCTGGCTGTATACGTAGAGTTTATGTGGCTATAGTAGTGACTGACTGAGTGACCCTGGCTGCATATGTAGAGTTTATGTGGCTATAGTAGTGACTGACTGAGTGACCCTGACTGTATACGTAGAGTTTATGTGGCTATAGTAGTGACTGACTGAGTGACCCTGGCTGTATACGTAGAGTTTATGTGGCTATAGTAGTGACTGACTGAGTGACCCTGACTGTATATGTAGAGTTTATGTGGCTATAGTAGTGACTGACTGAGTGACCCTGACTGTATACGTAGAGTTTATGTGGCTATAATAGTGACTGACTGAGTGACCCTGACTGTATATGTAGAGTTTATGTCACTCCTCAGCAAGGAGCTCTACAGTGGACACTGCACTGCATCAACCACAAAAGAAGGTTTTCTGAACTGCTTGGGTTTCAAGTCCTGTTGTCCTGAGTGGTAGATTTTATCTTCACAGTTGTGAGACAGCTGCTGAACATTCCAGAACATTTCTGTCAAAAAGAGGAAGTAAAAACAGGGGAAGGCTGGGGAGCCTGGGTTTTGATTCCCAGCATTGCAAAAATACAAAGACAATAAGCAAAGGTAGAGAACTGGCCGAACAGAGCACAACTGCACACATTACCCCCCTCCAACCCAACAGCCCAACGTCTAGGAGTTGACTCCAAATGGTAACAGGCATTAATACAAAGTGATTTATGCGCAATATTATGCACCACGGCGAGATTTATGGTAATTAAAACCTGGAAATAGCTCAAACATGTGTCAATGAGGGACTGTTTGGATAATGTATAATCCAGTTACACAATTGCATATCCCATAGTTAAACAGCAGCGAAGATGATCTGTGTTGGACTGCCAAGAATCAGGATTAAAAAAAAATAGGGAAGATGGGCGTGGTGCCACACAACTGTAAAGCCAGTTGTGGAAGCAAGGAGATCAAAGGTTCACAGCAAGCTCACCGCCAGCCTGCACTACCTGAGGCCTGTCTCAAAGATAATGAAATTATAGTGATAATGAGAATAACGGACAGACATAGTTAGAGTTGTACTGACACATGTCTTTACATGCGCACACACACACACACACACACACACACGTGCACGCACACTCACACTTGGCAACTGTTGCAAGAGAAACTAACAACAAAGGAGGTAGGGAAGGGAGGTGGGCGTGGGAAATGAGTGAAAGTGAGGCAAGTGAGCTAAAGTATAGCGGTGTCTTAGTCTGTGAACCTGGAATGGTGGCCACACCCCTTTGGGCGTGGCTTCAGTCGGACTGAAGCATTAGGTGTGGTCTCCCTTGTGAGGGTCTTTTCTCTTAGGTCAGCCTGTCCAATAGGAAGGGCAGAGAAGCGCTCCTGCGGTTCCTTATTATTATCTGTGTAAATGTTCCCCAATAAACACCCATTTTTTTTTCATTTATCTTGGGTCTAGTGAAATCATTTCACCCATGCCTTCACTTAACAACAAAACAAAACAAGCCTGCAGCCTCACCTGGACATTTCTCAGCTGTTGACTAGAACTGGGACACAAGGTTCTGCCCAGCAGGGAGGAATGGAGCAGAGTTTCCTGACCCATCCAAACGCAGACTGGATGGAGCGTCTAAGGAGGAAGGGAAGAGGCTGAGCCATGGAGCAGCCATAAAGCACATGGGTCCCCTAGGAGCACTACGGCAGTGGAGAGGAGAAGGGCTGACAGAGACGCAGGAGGGCTGGTACTGTTGGACTGTTAAAAGAGGCCTCTGCTCGAGTGGCCGGCCAACAGAGAGGGGTCTTTTTCTGGACACCTTCTGTGTATTACAGGAAACCCAGTGACTGGGAGATAAGACATTTATCCAGGCACCGAGTGGCAGAGGTAAATGCAAGCCCTGGGTGGGTCTCAACAACCACCTGGCCTCCCTCCGCCTTCTGTTACCACCTGACAAATAGCCGGGCACAGTGGCTTGCAAAAAATGCTTAGCAGAAACCACCCATTAACGGATGGATGGGGTAGGGAAAGAGCAGTGTACACTTGCCTGGGGATTATTCATCCGTTAGAGAGGAATTCTGACTCCAAGTGAGGTGATGGTAAACCGTGAGGATACACTGTTAGTGTATAAGTCAGTCAGTCACCAAAGGATCACTGCTCCTCGATTCTGCTTCCAGGGACGCAGACCAAACTCACAGAGGCAGAGAGTAAAGTGGCAGCTGGTGGTGTCTGAGGGACAGGGGAACGGAAACTATTGGTTAAAGTTACAGAATGGAAAGTGACAGAAGGTGGTGATGGTTGTACCGGGGTGAGAATGTCACTAAGAAAGCTCAGCATTGAAAATGATGAAAATGCTGTCTTAGTGTGTTTTACTATGCTTTTTTAATTAAAAAAAATAACTTATGTTATTATATATCTGCGTAACAGGGTGTTGGGCGGGGGTGCTGTATGCAGGCTGTGGCACAGATGTGGAGGACAGGTGACAACCGTGTTGTCAGTTCTCTCCCTGCACCTTTATGTGGGTTCTGGGGATCGAACTCGGGTCATCAGGCCTCAAGAGACCTGCCTCTCATGGCCTACATCTTCCAGCTGCCCTGTGTCCAGAGGATTCCTGGAACAGGGCCACCAGCTGGGAAGTACGTGTTCAAACACATAGGTCTCTGGGAGACATTCAAAATTCAAACCGTAACAATACACACGGAATAATTAGGGTCATAAAGATGGTTCAGTAAGCAAGGGGCTTGCTGCCAAGGTTGTTGACCGAAATGAATCCCTATGACACACATTGTGGAAGGAGAGAGCTGACTCCCCAAAGTTACTGTCTGGCTCTACATGCACACACCATGGCACATTTGCACACAAACATGTAATAAACAAATATGACTCAGGAGGCAGAGGCAGGTGGATCTCTGTGAGTTCAAGGCCTGGTCTACAAGAGCAAGTGCCAGGACAGCCTCCAAAACCACAGAGAAACCCTGTCTCGAAAAAAAAATTAAAAATATAAGTAAATAAACAAATATGAAAATAAATAAGATAAAATGTTAAAAAAAAAAGAAAGAAGTCTGAACTAATTGACTTTATGGGTTTGAGACCAGTGTTCCAATAAGCCAGACAGAATGCTTTATGATTTTGCCTCAGGTTTGTGACAGAAAGAACAGCGAGTGGAACAGCACATTTTAGATTCATGTCCTCTCATAGCTCTTCGATTTGGCAAAGGGAATCAGTTCCTCGAATTACCATGCATAGAAGTTATATAGAAGTTATATACACACTGAGGAATTTGTGCAACTATGTAGAGTGCCCCACTGGCCTCTGGCAGAACTAACCTGACAACTACCAGGCACCTGACTCTATACTGTTTGTCCTCTAAGACACAGGGAATCTTTTCTCAGTGGTTGGCGTAGATTCCACACATTTTGGTCCTTTTTTTCCTTTGTTTTATGAGGCATCCAAAAGAGTCAGAAACGAAGAAAGAAAAGGGGTGGTTAGCTCCTAACCATCACTTGAAAGTGTGTTTTTGTCCTCAGAGAGTTTTTAATACGCCATATTGAAGAACTGTCAGGGAGATGAAAACAAGCAAAGACTTTTGATATTTAGTTTGAAACAAAGCGGAGAGACATGAGATTCGAATCTAACGAAGGGAAGAATTTCAAAAGAGAAACTGTGCCACATTTCCTGGTTTTGACTCTCACATATCAAACAAAGCCCAACTTAGATCATTGCTGCCAGTCTGTTGTCTCAGCGACACCAGGGAACATCCATTGACGCCAGAATTCTTCAGAGGCCCCTCTTACCTTTTGGTGTGCTTGCACATTCCTCTGGGGACCATGGCCTCACTCGGATGCGGTCAAGGGTATTTTCTGTATCTTCAAGTTGAGCCGTGTGCTTGGTATTCTAAACTTTCTTTGTTAACATTCAGTCCTGGCCAGGCCTGTCCTCTGTACACACGGTTCTAGTCGCAGAGCTTGGTGGAGTAGTGGCAGGTATGCCGGAAGGAATACAGTTTCCACTTTAAGCACAAAGAGCTCTATTTTCGGCAAAGGAAGTCAGCTTATTTGTCAGGTGATGAAACTGGGAACCACACAAGACGTTACTGATTTTTCTTCTAGGGAATTATGGGAATGGGATAGTCTTGCTTGGGGGACGTGTATAGAACAAGTGTCTTGTAGGCTAGGATCAATAAAAACAGCAATGAGGGAAGGCGGTGGCTTAGTTGATTAAGTGCTCCTCGGGAAAGACCTGAGTTTGGATCTTGTAGAAGCTGGAGGCTGGAGGAGGCATTTCTAGGTCTAGAACGTGGAAACAAGTGGATCCCTGGAGGTCATTAGCCAGTTAGTCCAGCTGAAGACGAGCTGTGGGCTCAGTGGGTGTCTTAGTTACTCTTCTATTGCTGTGATAAGACACCACAATCAAGGTAGCTTACAAAAGAAAAAAGTAACGGGGCTTACGGTTTCAGGGGGTTAGAGGCCATGACACAGGAGCAAAGGCATGACCACAGCCCATCCACATCCTGTGTGAATCCACAAGTAGCAGAGAGAGAGAGAGAGAGAGAGAGAGAGAGAGAGAGAGAGAGAGAGAGTACACTGTGGGTGGTGGGAGCCACCTTCAGTGACACACCTCCTTCAACAATGTCCACCTAATAATCCTTCCCAAATAGTTCCACCAACTAGGGACCAAGTATTCAGACATATGAGTCTATGGGGGGATGCGGGGGGGGGGCATTCTTATTCAAACAATTACAGTGGGAGACCCTGTCTCAAGAAAAACAATGTGGAGAACAACTGAGGAGGCCAGGCAACACTGGCATCATATACACAAGAGCAGTAATGGACAAGACTCCTATTCAGGGCCCAAGGACCACACGTGAGAATCCTGGGTTTGTGGAGAGGGCCACTGAACTGAGGTTCAGCGGGGTAAAGAACCAATGACAGACTGATCACTAGGGACACTTGCTGGTTAAGGTACAAAGACAATGGTTAGCGATGCTCAGTTGCATGGTGACCATAACAAGGTCTAATTGAGTGGGGTAGCTTGTGTCTGCCCATTGGCTTAGCCATTATGTGATTACACTAGAATGTATACCAAGAGCTGTATGCATTTTATGTAATCTTCATATTGTCCCATGAGGTACATCCTGTTTTTTACTCCCATTTTATAGGTAAGGAAACTGAGACACAGAAGTTGGCTTCTATAGGTATGAAATGGTAGCACCAAGATTTATAAAGTTTTTTTTTTTTTTTTTTGAGACAGAATTTCTCTGTAACTGACCTGACTCTCCTGGAACTAGCTCTATAGACCAGGCTGGCCTGGAACTCACAGAGATCATCTGCCTCTGCTTCCCGAGTGCAGGGATCAAAGGTGTGTGCCACCACTGCCTGGGAGGAAAAATTCAGACTTTTTTTTTGCTAAGTGTCTTTAATCCCAGCACTCGGGAGGCAGAGGGAGATGGATCTCTAGGAGTTTGAGGCCAGCCTGGTCTACATACTGAGTTTTAGGCCAGCCAGAGCTATACAATGAGATCCTGTCTCAAAAAAATTATTTATGCATATGAATATGTTTCTCTGTGTGTATTTACACTTCTGCCTATGCCCACAGAGAACAGAAGACAGCATTGGAGACACCAGAGCTGGAGTTACATGTGTGTGTGATCCATCTGATATAGGTGCTAGGAACTGAACTTGGATACTCTGGAAGAGGACTTTAAAGTACTTTTTAAAAAACTAATAATAAACTAATGTTTTAAATAAAAAATAATAAAAAAGCTACTTCGTATATAGTATTGAGTGCAGTGGTTCCTGCAGGATAGCTGGCCCTCCCCCTCAGCAAACATTGGCCTCTTTCTTTCCTAACCTCCTTCTATCTCTGGACATTTCTTTCAAAAAAGAAAGAAGAAAAAAGGATTTATCTTTATTGTTTCTAATTGTGTGTGGCTATGCTTATATGAGTGTAGGTGACCTTGGGTCTCTGCAAGAGCAGTATGCATGATCTTAACTGCTGATCCAGCTCTTCAGCCCCATCTCTGGACATTTCTAACCAAGAACAATCAGAGGACAGCCATTCTTACCACAGCCAGACCATAGCCATCTATATGGCCAAAGCATCTTATGTTCATTTATAGAGTCATTGCTAGTGACCACATCCTTAGTTAATGACACTCCCTTAGAAAGGGGTATACTGACACACACCTATCATCCCAGAATTTGGGAGGCAGAGGCAAGGGGATCATTTCCTAAGTTCAAGGCCAGCCTGGCCTACATAGTGAGTTCTGTTCCAGCTAGGCCTACATGGTGTGAACATGTAAAATAAAAGAGAGAGAGGAGGGAAGGAAGGAGGGAAAGAGGGAGGGAAGAAGGGAGGGAAGAAGGAAGAAGGAAGGAAGGAAGGAAGGAAGGAAGGAAGGAAGGAAGGAAGGAAAGAAGGAAAACTTTTCATTTTCATCATGGTAAAAACAAAAGCAAAAAACACTTAAAACTGGCGATTTGGAAGTATATATTGTACTAGAGTTAACTGCATTTAGAATGCTATGAAAAAGATCTCTAATCCCTAGGACTCTCATGTTGCAATCTATACCTCATACCTAGGAAACCATAACTTCCCACTCTACCAGCTCCATGGCTCTCGGTTCCTCATTTAATTTTTCAAAAGACAATTGGTTTTCCTTGAAAGATTAACTCTGATCCCTGTTGGTCTGGCAAGGTGTGTTGGAGCTTATACTGTTAAAAATACCATAATAGCGGCTGATCAGAATTGCTCTGCACTTCAATTTAAAACAAACAAACAAACAAACAAAAAAACCTGTGTGTATGTGACTGGGGGATTCTGGATATGTATATTAGTGCAGTGCCCAAGGGAGCCAGAAAAAGGCATTGGATCCCCTGGGGCTGTAGCTATAGGTAGTTGTAAACCACTGGAAACCAAGCTCAGCTCTCTGCAAGAGCGGTATGTGCTCTTAATTGCTGAGCCATCTCTCCAGTCCCCTTTCCTCTATTCAAAATATGTGACAATGATTAATATCCATCTCAAAGTGTTCTGCTGTCTGCTGGGCTTTATACACATGTGTGCCAAGTGAGTTAGTCCATCATTTCCTTTGTTTCTGAACAGCCCCACTAGTTAGGAGTCTTGTTATTGCCCCCATTTCACAGAGAGGGAAACAAAGGCATAGCTTAGGTACCTATGGTCACAGGAGTGGTGGAGCCAGAGTTGTCAGTTCTGTCTGACTCTAAGGTTCACACTTCCCACCAGGAATGGGCTGCCTGTCACTTCAACCCTTTGGATTTGAATGATTTATTTTCTTCATGTTCACCATCATTTCCAAACAACCAGCACCTTTTACCTCTTCCTCCTACTCCCCAAACACCTGCCTGTCTCCTGTCTCCAGAATTAATGATGGTGGATAGATGGGATGACATCTGGGTGACCTCCCACAGTGAGCTTGCCAAGGTTTCCTCTTCCAAACCAAATAGTGAGATCAAGTCCATTGGGGAGAGAAGTGTCATTGCTTCACCCCTCCAAAAGTAATTCAGTTGTTTCTGCTTGTCAGACACTTCTGTGTGTCTTCGCTAAGCCCCCATTAGTCATCGAGGTATGTCAGTAAGGGAATGGATTGACTGTGTTCCAGCAGCTGCAGAGTTGCAGGCACATGCTCAGAACATGGCAGCAGCAGGGCCTGCACAGGAGGTCCAACAGACATCCAAGTTCCCCGAAATTAAGTCCAGGCCCCAAGACCAGAGAGGATTTTGGGAAAGAAACTATTGTTCTGCATTCAGAAGCGATCTGCCCCAGCTCAGCCCCTACCCTGGAGAACTGGTGGAAGGGTGTTGCGTGCATGGAGACGACAAGCGCATAAACAATTTTCTTGCTGAGGTATGGCCTTCTCCACTCAACACAGAGCCCATCTGTCCAACAGTGTTTGAAATAACACCACTGGACGGCCAGAAAGGAGTGTCCATTGTCACATGCACTTTGGTACAGCAGGCAGTCCACACAGGTCCCTGTAATTCAAATCCAAACAGCCTCTTCTATGACAAGGAGGTGGGGAGTAAAAGTGGTAGTTTGTGATTTCACCAACAGAGAGGATTGTTTTTCTAAGAATTTCTGCCAGTGGCTGTGGAGGACTCTTTGTGCATCTACGGGAGATCTCAAAATTTAGGCAGCTATCGGATTCCAAATTAAACACCTAGCTGCTGCCTGCTTGCTGGAAAGGCAGCCCTGTCCTACTGCTCTGTGTTCGGGAAAGACTGGGATTTGATTGTTGTCCCTGCCTTCCTGTGGACATTCTCCTGAAAAGTTTGCCCAAGATCACAAATGAGACATCAGGCGAGCATAGCTAAGAGTTCAGAGGCACTGCTCACAACTCAGAAATGGGGGTGGGAAGATGGCTCTGCGGATAAAGTACAAACACGAGGAGCTGAGTTCAGGTCAGTAGCACCCACATAAAAAAAGTGCTAGAGAGGCAGAGATAGGAGGAATTCTGGGGTTGTCTGGCCAGCGTCAAGCTGGTAAGCCACAATTTCAGTGAGAGACCCCCAGCGGGTAAAGGGACTTGCTGCCTGACAACCAGGGATCATCAATCCATGGGGTATACATAGTGGAAGGAGAAATCTACTCCTGAAAATTGTCCTTTGCTGAAAGGTGTCCACATGACCACCATTGCACATGTGAAACAGCCTACATACATGCACATGTACACCCGTATTCACACATACAAGTAAATAAATGAACAAACAAACAAATAAATAAAATAGCTTTTAAGTGGTGGATAGTGATAAAGGAAGATACCCAGTGTTGACTTTTGGCCTCCATGGGCACACACACCTATGCATACACATCCATACACCACACAGACACCAGACACACACACACACACACACACACACACACACACACACACTTAAAAACAACTCAGAAATGGTTGGCATTGAGCCTCTGCTCTCATATTTTTTATGACAATCTAGGCACATGGAGACTCCTGCATGGTGTTTGCAGCTGGTCTTTTGTCATCTGTTTTCTCTGAGATGAGCACCAAATGAATTGTAACAAGTAAGGTCTCTTTTCTCTGAAATGTGAATCTTAGCATATTCACAGGACAAGAACAAGGATGGTGCTATCAGGACCTAGGCTCATGAATAATTTCTTGTGGTCTAGCATGGGATCTCAGCATAGGCCATTAGTCAGGAGGTCCATTCCCTATCCCGAATCCTTGTTATATGGCTGCAGAGGAAGCTCAGCATTTCACATTTTGAAAATGCAGAAAATAATTCCAAATTCAGGCTGTGGATGTAGTTCAGTTGGTAGAGCACTTGCCTGGAATACCAAAGACCTGAGTTTGACACTCAGAGGTGCAGAAATGGGGCTTGGTGGTACACAGCTGTAACAACACCCTGGAAGTAGAGACACTCAGAAATTCAAGGTGATTCTCTGTTCCACAGTGACTTTGAGGCTAGACTGGAAGACAAGAGACCTCGTCTCATAAAAGACAAAAGATAAAAAGCAGTGATGTGACTGTTGACTTGAAGACTGATAGAGATTATTTATGCCCACGGAATGTCATGAGTATCAGTTCCTCCAGTCAGGATGATGTCAAGCTTCTTACTGGATTGTCATGGAAACCAAGGTTAGGGAAGAGGTGTGAAGAGCAGAATGATGGGTAGAGTAGAAAAAGAAACACTTCCTCTGCATTTCCCAATGTCTCTGTACCAGGGTACACAGAGAAAATGATGGCCACTCTTAGCAAGAGATGCCCAGCCTAAAGCCCCTGTCACTCCTGCCACACTGGGGGCTGTGGGGGTCAGAAGCTCATGGACACCAGTACCCCATTCCCGCACACTCCCCTCGAACCTCTAATGTAGTCAATTCGAATGCACTGTGAAAGACGGAGGTCATGCTGTCCTTTGGAAAATCTGATGGGAGAAAATTAAAGTGTACACACACAGAATTTTGTCTCTATTTTCCAGTGGTGAACGTGAGTGCTCAACTCCACCTCTGGTCATCAGGATGATGAAACACCTACTTTAGATCAGAACTTTAATCAAAGAAGAGAGTTAGGGGAGAAGTGAAGGCAAAGTCACCTGAATAAATATAGCCACTAGAGTTAAAAAACAAAAATACACAGGGTATTGCACAGACTGTTTCTATAAAGGGGCTTGGAGACAGTTCAAATGCTGGGGATCCAGCTGAAAATACCCAAGTCAAGCAATTAGCTCAAAACAGTGAAGCAAACTGCACTGGCTGAGTAAAGTACTGTGTTCTTTACTTTTTTTTTTTACAAAATTTTTATGCTAACTTAGACAGGATGATTATTTGGCAAACATTCAGTTCAATGGTGTAAATTTAATTCCTGAGTCCTTCCATTCCAAACACATTCCAAAGAGAACCTCCTCTCGTTCCTGGTGGAATGGGAAGAGAGTAGACCTTTACAGTTCTGGGGGCATTCATGTTTTAGAGTAGAAGCCTGGGCCTTTCATTGCCTCTGAGGATGAGTGTCCAGTTCAGAGTCAAGTCCAAGGAACTTGGCTATGCTATAAGCCCAGATGTACTTTCAAAAGCACCTAGACTGCTAAAATAGCACGTACCTAGAACAGATGAGTATAAAGGCCTTTCCAAAGACTTCTTAATCCAAATAAAAATCAGATCTCAAAAGACTCAATGGTGACTGAAGGACAGCTCTGGGATTTCCGTGAAGAGTATGGTACTTCTGTGAATTTACTCTCAGGCCTCACATGGTCTTACAAAAGCTCTGTCTTGGTGCAAAACACAGCCTAGAAGCCAGTTTTGTCAATGGCCTAGTGGGTTGCTATGTGCTTAAACTATTTCATAACAGATTTTACCAATGGGAACAGAGTGCCTTGACACAGGAGACTTTTGAGGGAGTATTCCAAATCATCCCCATCTATTCCCAGCTCATAAGTTTTCTCAAAGCCTATTAGCAAAATGGGAGAGCTACAAGTAGGCACTATTATGGTGTCCCCTGGTGTCTGCCAACCCCAAAGGAAGCCCTAGACCACAGAAAAGATATGAGAGGTAGAAGCAACAGAGAGCAATGCCATGTCCGGGGATGAGGGAAGAAGACAAGTGAATTGGTGGCCCACTGTGTCCGTCTGATCCTTCTCCCCTGACCACTGGGTGCTGCCCACCCAGTCTTGGCTCATGGAGGCAAGTCATCTTCTGGGCTGTTCCCTCTGGACCATTCTTCTGGTGTACCTGAAACCCATCAAAGGCTGAACTTGGCATTCATTTTTAGGGAACCAGTGATGGCCAACTCTGTTCCCACTTTTCAAGTTATCAGTATGGGGGAAATCTCCTGGAATTTGGATGGGGAATAAAGCCATTCTCCTGGGGGATAGGGGTATCTCTTATTAGCTGTGGTGGTGCTAACAGTTCTGGCATGGTAAAAGGGAATTTTGTTTGTTCTCTCCAGGAAGCTCTTTGCACTAGGATAGGGGGCACTGAAGATGCTCCCTTGGGAGCCCTGTTTTAGGAACTGGGAGGGAAAAGGGAACAAGACTTACCAGCTCTACAATTACTTGTCTAAGGGTGCTCCTGTTCTTATGAGACTAGGATTTCCATCTCCCTAGAGATCTCCATCAGTGTCACAATGTGTCAGGTCTGTCTAGTCTTGACCATCAGGAGTTAACTCCATGCACCCTAGGTGTGACATGGCATGAGGGCAACAGTACCACTTGTCTCTGGACCTCTTTACCGAAGGGGAACTTTGCTCTCTCACCACATTGCCATACCACTCTACTCTAGCAGTGCACTGGCTACACCCACAGGGTGTAGCTGGTTCATCCATTGTATCAAGTCTGGAATTTTCCAATTTTCTGTCACTGCATTTTTTGGGGTGGGGATTGAGCTGGTAGTGGTGTTGTATATCAAACCTGGAGGCAAGTGCTCTACTATTATTCAAGCTAAAAGGCTGGATAGGTTTCAAAGCCAGAGTAGATTAAGATTCTTATCCAGTTTCTATACTCTTGCCAAAATCAAAGAAAGTGGTCACAGCTAAGTAAGGAAGTAAAAGGAGGTTTAGTCCAGGGCCAAGGCATGGGTTGTAGGGTGAATGCAGGCTTCTGAAGTGATTGCCTCTCTGGAACCAGGGATGGCTTTTTTTTTTTTCAAACTTTCCTTTCATTCACAAATTAAGGCAGGGGAATAAGCTGGGGATCTCTGGAATGGGGAGGAGTTCCCACTTTCTTTCATTCCAAGGAGCTTCCAGGGATGAAGAATGGAATCCATGATAGGGCAGCAAATTTGCAAGACTAAAGGAATTTGCCATTGTAATGAAGTTGAGGGTGGTGTGAGGTTTCCTCAGTCAGCCCAGTGGGTTTCAGCTGGTTTGGGGCAGTCCTGCTGAAACATATTTACAGTTTCTTCAATCTCTACTGGCTCCTTGCCTCACATTTCCTGGTGATGATCAAATCTACATCACCACTCACTTACACAACTCTTTTTCTTTCACTTAAAAAAGCAACAGGAACAAAAACCCACCTTATTTTGAGAAAGACTGTAAGCTGCCCAAGCTGGCCTCAAACCCATGATCCTCCTGCCTCAGCCTCCTGAGTTGGAGTGTACGCCCCCATACCTAAATTTTACTTTTCTTAAAGAAATGACTAATGGCTACTCAAAGAAATACACGGCAGCCCAGGCAAAGTTTGGGTAGAAACAAGAGGAGACAGACCATGGAAATGGGGATCATCCTCTGTGTAGCCAGGCCTGGAGGAGAGAGAGGAAGCCTGGGGTGGGGAAACCTATGACCAGCACAGGCTGCAGAGACTGGCAGAAGACTAGGTACCAATCAGGTGTGGAAAGCTGTAGAGGGCAGGGCTGGAAAGGTCAGGTGGCAGTCTGGGTTTTTCAGAGCCTAGTTCAGAAGCAAATGGAGCCAAGATCTCAACTAGATTCTCCAGACAAACAAAGCTGAGTGAGAGAGGGGTCATGGTACAGTTCTTAGCACCTGGGAAATTCAAGACATGTTCGTTGGAAGGATGGATGGATGGATGGATGGATGGATGGATGGACTGATTTTATTTTATTTTTTCAAGACAGGGTTTCTCTGTGTAGCGCTGGCTGTACTGGAACTGGCTCTGTAGACCAGGCCCAGAGATCTGCCTGCCTCTGCCTCCCGAGTGCTGGGAAAAAAAAAAAAAAAAAAAGGTGTGCATCCTTATCACCCAGCTTTTGTTTGTTTGTTTGTTTGTTTGTTTGTGGTTTTTTTTTTTTTTTGAGGCAGAGTTTCTCTGTAGCTTTGGAACCTGTCCTAGATCTCACTTTTGTAGACCAGGCTGACCTCAAACTCACAGAGATCCGTCTGCCTCTGCCTCCTGAGTGCTGGGACTAACGGTATGGGCCACCACAGCTGCCTGACTTACCCTGTTCTCTTTTCCCCTTTCCTCTAAGAGCGTCTTAGAGTTGTAGAATCTATGCAATACCAGATTATGTAAGAGATGAGAGAAAAGAAAGCCAGAATACTATTCAAATACAGCTAATTCAAAGCCAGAATACTATTCAAATACTATTCAAATACAGCTAATTCACAGTAAATTACTTTATTTAATTTGTATGTGTTTGCCCCTCACTCAGCTCTCTTATAGGCAAGATGATGCCAAAGAAAAGGGGTCAGCAGCCCCACTGATGGCTTCCTGCTTCTATTCCAGAGATTGTCCTCATAGGTGAGACCAGACCAGGCTCACTAACGGGAAACCCTGGAGCTGATGTTTAGAGTAAAGAAGCCTCCAAAAGATATTGTGATCCCCGTGGTGGGATGTGTGCTCCCTTCCCTTCTCCCAGTTAGCCTGTCTTTGAGTTTACAATCTTTGAGTCTTCTCCATTTCAACTCATTTTCCCTTGAGTTCAGTCCTTAAGAGGAAGCAATAGCTACTCTGCTTCACCACTGGCCCTGCCTTAATGTGCTTTTTGAGAAAAAATGATTGGGTTAGAGTTGTTATAATCGGGCTAGGCTATTCACATGGACCTCATCTCACATGTCAAAGTATAAGCCAGCCCTCCACACACCTAGTGGAACCCCAAAACAATTTGCAAAGTGAGAGGGGCCACCTACAAATTCAGTTTCCAGCTGCTGTGACATAATACTCTGATAAATAGCAACTTAAGGGAGAAAGGGTTGGTTTTAGCTGGCAATTTCAGGTTACAGTCCATTATTGCTGGGGAAGTCAAGGCAGCAGGCTCTTGAAGCAGCCAGTCACATGACTTCCGAAGTCAAGGGCAGAGAGAGAATGAATGTATTCATGCTACTGCTCAGCTCACTCTCTCCATTCATTTATAGTCCCAGGACCCAAACACAAGGAAGGGGGCCACCCACAGTGGCCTGGGTCTCCCCACATCAATTAATGAATGTAATTAAAACAGTCCCCTACAGACACACCCACAGGCAGGCCAACCTGAGCTTGACAATCTATCATTCAGTTCCTCTTCCCAGGTGATTTTCTAGATTGTGTCGAGCTGACAATTAAGACCAACCATCACAGAGATGAACTATTCCAGCAGTTAGAAGGAAATAAAAACACTTATGTGTGTCTGGCTGACGTTGGCTTTTGGAGAACGTTTGCTTGTTACTGGAATGATGGGAGAGAAGGAAAATGGAAAGCCAATCTTGGCTGTTCTGAGCATGTACATATTCTTACTACATAACCACAATCCAAAGTCAGCTAACACCAATTTGGGTTACACCTTCTTGGTTTGTGAAACAAAGGGATTACCTTGGACCCCTTCATCCTGCATATTGTGCAGGCTGTCTTGGTTTTTATAAGCCTTGTTGCCAAGGGTCAGGCACTGGGGACAACAGATGAGTCCTTTCGAAGAAAAGCTGTGGGCATCATGGAGCCTGTGGGCTGCAGTCTAAAGTCTTCCTATGCCTCTCTCTGCCTCTGTCGTCCTCTCTCAAGTGACGATACCTTTATTTAGAAACACATTGTTTAAACAAGAAGATGGCAGATAACTATGCACACTCGCTGTGGTCTTTGTTTGGTCTCATACCCCGAGGCTCACTGGTCAGCAGGTCCATCCTGGCTGCAGGAGACTGACAGGCTGCAGGGTCTCCTCCTGCCTGGTAACTCAGTGGTCAGTTTTGCTCTGTAAGAATTGCATGGAAAGGGCAGTACACAGCTATCGAGGAATACACGTGGAGTCAGAGATAGGTTAATAACTGGTGGCTTATTAGGGGATATACTCACACAAGGGAACCAGTGGCCAGGTTGCTACCCTGAGCCGGTCAGACCCAGAAATGCTTCCCAGTGTTGGCTCAGCCTAGAGAGAAACCACATGCTGGCCTCCCTCACTCTTATACACCCTCCTATGTACCGGTGACCATGCCCATTTGGGCGTGGTCAGTGGTTCCTGTAATCAGGGTCTCTCCCTACACAAGCTTTCAGCTCTGTGAGCATAGCAGTGGAGCCAGGTTCCAACGTACCATGGCAGGTTTCCCTTGTTGCCATTACAAGAATTTCTCTGTCAGTGAGATGCTGGCAATAGTGATGACCAGTGATGTAGCATTTAATCAGAACATTTAATTTTGCTCACAATTCGTGGAGTGTTTATGGTGAGAAACGCCGCTTTACCACGTGTGCTTCCAGGGCTCCACTCTGTGCAAAGGCATTTCAATTCATTTCACACCTTCCTTAGCAACAATACCCTACACACTCGCTGGCAATAAGTGCCGGAATTGCTCAGGAAGCCACTGAAGAGGACGCTCTTCAGGTCACTCGGGGATGCTTATTTGGAGCAATTAACAGAAGAGACTGTTTCATAGTTTGGTTTTTAAGGCAGATGTTCAGCTGGTCAGGATAATGGTGCTTAGCCCTTCATAGAGCGGAGGGCTGGGCGACATAGTCTCTGTATGGGTTTGCTTCCCTGATTGACAGTTTCTGCCTCAGCTCACTCTGTTTTCCCAGGTGGCTTGTAGTCTTCAGAAGAGTTGTCTGTTGTGAAAATGTCCACACATCTTTCACATGAAGAGCATATACACGCTTGATAGCCGGCAACAGCCACGGAGGAGCAGAATAGCCAGGCCAGTCTCTCTGGCAGGGATTTGTCTCAGCCATCCTTGACTACGGGACTAAAGTCAGACGCACAGCAATTTATGTAGGGAGGATAGGCACACAGCTCACTGTCCCCGGGGAGATCAACAGATGACACTGATGGACTAGGTTGCTAAGTCTCAAGGGTGTAGGAACAATTTTTTTAGAACAGAAAGCAGGACCACATGGTGTGAGATTGCCATAACCAGCTGAGAAAAGGGCAGGGCCTGGTCAGAGCAGGAAGCAGCATAGAGGGAGGAGACGGAGTCAGTCAGAGAGAGGAGGCAGAGGCTGAGTCAGTCAGAGGAGGCAGAGGCTGAGTCAGAGAGAGGAGGCAGAGGCTGAGTCAGAGAGAGGAGGCAGAGGCCAGGACTAAGCTTGGCCGTGAAGCCTGTGGAGGAGGGGTCATTAGCTCCAGAACTGACTATGTCAGGAGAAAGACATCTACAAAATATAGCTAGAGAAGACCCTGTTCTTTGAGTAGCTCTGGTCTTGGGTCCTCTCTCTGTGCTCCTCATCATTTCCCAGTGTATGATGAAGTGCCCATCCCTTCACCCCTACCCCTTCTCTCCTCAGTGCCTTCACCCCTACCCCTTCTCTCCTCAGTGAAGTGTCTTCACCCCTATCAGTGCCTTCACCCCTACCCCTTCTCTCCTCAGTGCCTTCACCCCTACCCCTTCTCTCCTCAGTGCCTTCACCCCTACCCCTTCTCTCCTCAGTGCTTTCACCCCTACCCCTTCTCTCCTCAGTGTCTTCACCCCTACCCCTTCTCTCTCTCCTCAGTGCCTTCACCCCTACCCCTTCTCTCTCTCCTCAGTGCCTTCACCCCTACCCCCTCTCTCTCCTCAGTGCCTTCACCCCTACCCCTTCTCTCCTCAGTGCCTTCACCCCTACTCAGTGCCTTCTACCCATTCTCTCCTCAGTGCCTTCACCCCTACCCCTTCTCTCTCTCCTCAGTGCCTTTACCCCTACCCATTCTCTCCTCAGTGCCTTCACCCCTACCCCTTCTCTCCTCAGCGCCTTCACCCCTACCCCTTAGGTATCCAGATACCTGGGCCACTACCCAGGCTTTCTTCGTATTTGACCCTGTCTTTGAGAAGAAGCATTGTTGGCTCAAATGTCCTTTTCACAGGATCAAGTGCAGAACCCTGTTGAGGATCCTGGGCCTGGCTGGTGGATGGTCAGAGCTGGGGCAGCTCAGCTAAGTCATTTGCATGCACTGCCATACTGAATCCTGCTCAATCCAAAGAGGGTGTAGAGCTTTATCTAAAGGGATGGGGGAGGGGAGAGGGAGGCTGGAGAGATGGATCATTGGTTAGGAGCACTTGTTGCACCTGGAGAGGACCCAGGTTCACTTTCCAGCATAAAACCATCTTCTGACCTTCACGGGCACCAAGAACACACACGTGGCGTGCATACAAGCATACAGGCAAAACACTTATGCATGAATGTAGGCTGTAAGGCCAACGTCAGACATTAGCAGACTACTGAAGCCGACTCTTTCTGCCACAGGAAGGCCAAGGGGACCCTCTGTACAAGCACCCTCTCTTAGGAGTGGGGCATTTAGGTATTCTAGAAGCTGGGTGACTGACACAGGATAAGAGCAAGAAATCTTAATCATTGAACTATCTCCCATATTTGGTCACCTGTTGAGGTGGGGGAGGGGGAGAGGGAGAGAAAGAGCCTGTCTGGGAAGGTAAGCAGATAAGCGAATGTGTGGAGGCGCATTTCAAGTGAGGGTGGCCAGCGAATGGAGGCCCTAAGGCTCCTTCTCTGGGCCAGGCTATTTCATCTCTGCTCCTCACAGAGAAGCTGCGAGCATTTGGACATGAGGACAGTTACTCTTGACTTCTGGAATGTCTTTGAAGGCTAGCCTATAACATGCTGCCTAGAAGTGGAAATGATCCAACAAACCAAACCACAGTAAGTCACAGACACCCTCATGCCCCCTGCATGGGGGCCAGGTGTATAAACAGAGCAGGGGCCCTCCACCTGGGACGCCCATAGAAGGAGCTCCTGGGAGACACAGGAATCCTTTGAGGATTCCTTTTCCTTTCTTTCTTATGTGTGTTTTATTGTTGTTTTGTTTTTTTGAGACGGGTCTCACTAATGTAGCTCTGGCTGTTCTATAATTCGCTGTGTAGACCAGGGTGGTCTCAAACTCACAAAGATATGCTTGCCTGTGCCACCATTCCCGACTAGGATTCCTATTCCTATTACTTCCTACTATCAAGGCAGAGCCTCCAATGTACCCTCAACTTTCTTTTCTAATTATCCATCACTACTGAGGAAACCCACAGAAACTGGTGACTCCATTTTCTTGCCATTCTAAAGTATTTTGTGACACTCAGCCCAGCTTGTGAGGCCGGTCTTCTTATTGTCCCACCTGATAAACAGTGACACTGAGACCCAGGGATACTAGCATATAGGACAAGATCTTCCAGCATTTCTCCTTACCTATTATGCATCTCTAACCTTCCACAAATCCTTCTCTTCAACAGCCAAATTCTTAGATGTTTTTAAGTCTCTTCTCTTTTTTTTCTGACCTCTCCTGTGCCCTTTTTTTTTCCCCCAGAGCTAGGCTCTTGGCTAATTTTCATGTTTGTTTTAAGGCGTAATGAAGTGTAGTAGGAAGAAATGGAGGAAGATCAAAGTGAGAAAAGCCTAAACTGAACATTGGCTTTCACAGCCAATAGAATTACTACACAGAGAAAAGGTCTGAGCCTCCTCCAAAGCACCTAACTGCAGGTCAGTAACTCATCATACTGCAGGCACACAGCAGAATCTCAACAGACTGACCTAGGCAAAGTATTTTCTAAAAAGGTATTCTGAAGGTCCTGGCCTCATTAAGCTAGGAAAAGGATGACCAAACCCGGGTCTTTTGACCTAAGGCAAATAACTGTGATCAAAGCTTCCTGCATCTCTAGGGAAGGTCCTGGGCCTCAGGGAACAGATAGGCTAGGGACAGGCCCTCTAGTCAAAGTGACTAAAACTCTGAAGAGCCCCTAACCCCTTGTCTTAGTGACCCACAAGTAAGCAAGCAAGCAAGCCCTGGCTGGGGCTACAGAGGGGATGGCCAAAGGACAGTGAGAACATACCATTCCCTGTGCTGTTTATGAAGACCCTCCAAGTCTGCTGGGCTTACTCCCATCCAGGACCCCCAGCTGCAGAAACCTAAGATATTGTGAAAGGCCCAAGTCTACTAAGACCCTCAAATCAGACAGTTGAGCCTACTCATCAGCACTGGGGAGATTAGGACTGGCCTCTACTTTTTATCTGAACTAGCAGCAGTCAGTCCCAGCAATTTGCTAGCTTCAGCTGAGACACTGGAACAGGTGTAGTATTGTGTAGTATTCTGTGTGTAGTTTAAGTGTACAAGACAAATAAATATTAGTTCTGAAGCATGACCACGCCACCAAAGGAGCCACACTTTGTTCTGGGTGATATTTTCACACACACAAGCATACCTGAATGCTAGAAGTCAGTGGATAACAAAATTCTCAGGTTCTAGTCCCTTCTCTAATCAGCCTGGAGTGTAAGGTGCAAGAAACTGGAGCTCAGGTCAAATGAGAGGAGTTGTTTTCACAAGGATAAAGTTCAAATCTAAATGTTCCTAACACAAAAGCCGCATTTCATCTTTGAAGGTTCTATGGCTTGATTTGGTTATCTCTCTCATCTGCAAAATAAAAGCTGGCTGCAGTTTTATTTCCTGAGTCTACGATGAGACCCAGAGATCAATATCTAGAAAAGACTACCATATTTTTAGGCAGAGGCAGGTGGGTCTCTGAGTTCAAGGGCAGCCTGGTCTACAGAATGAGTTCCAGGAAAGCCAGGGCTACACAGAGAAACTCTGTGTCAAAAAAGAAGAAGAAGAAGAAGAAGAAGAAGAAGAAGAAGAAGAAGAAGAAGAAGAAGAAGAAGAAGAAGAAGAAGAAGAAGAGAAAGGAAGAAAGAAAGAAAAAAAGAAAGAAAGAAAGAAAGAAAAAGAAAGAAAGAAAGAAAGAAAGAAAGAAAAAGAAAGAAAGAAAGAAAGAGAGAGAGAAAAAGAAAAGAAACTAAATATTGCCCAGGTCAGTGTGTGACTCCAGGGTTCCACTAATCTTCCTGCCTCAGCATCCTGCACTGCTGGGGCTACAGGCACCTGCCTAGCACCACTGGGCAATTCTCTCTTTCCTTTTTGGTTTTCCCAGATATATTATCCATCCTGGCCTTGAACTCATGGTGAGCCTCCTGCCTCAGCTTCCTGAGTGCTGGGATTATAAGAGTGTGTTATCAATGCCTCATCCAACAGACAATTCTAATATGCAGACAAGGGACACCCATGCCCTCAGCAAGGATGACCTCAGAAGTCCTCGGTTGGCCTCCCAGTGCTGTGATTAATTTAACAGCAAACTTTAATCAAACAATGAGAAAATCCACTGTACTAAGATTTAAAAAATTAAAAACTCTAAATCTATTGAGAAACCCCTTCTTACAAAATCCGGAGGTCAGGGATCAACTTCATTCATAGGTCTGGACCCAAGCTCCACCAAGTAATTTTGGCAGGTGTTATGAATCTAGAAAAATCACACTTTCCCCACATTTTAATAATCTTACGTGGGTTTTAAGTCCATCATAAAACACGGATTTACTCTTTGCCCTTGAGAATCAAAAGGTAGTCGAAGTTTTTGATTTGTACACTGAAGACAGCCCGATGAGAAGCATGGAGACAGTGTGGCTCACAAGCCCCTATATGCCTGTAATTTCAGCATCTGGGAGGCTGAGGTAGGAGGGTTAGTATGGATCTGAGAGTCCGGCCCCAACAAGCAGGGCTGTGTCACACACACACAAAAGAAATTAGTGAGAAGATACTAAGTTTTTCTGCTGTTTGGGATGATAACACCTTTGCCCGTGTGTGCCAGTGTGAGTGTGTATGTGTGTGTGTGTGTGAGAGAGCCCCTTGGTATGCAGGGCAGCCCTTACTGGGGAGGTCACATTGCAGAAACTTTAAGGGACAGGCAGGGCAGGCCTAACTCCCCAGCAAAGTCTGCCCGGGAAACCAAGTCTTCAACTGGGGGGCAGCTTTGGAGGGGGACTTTATTTTCCCTTGAAGCCTGGCACCCACTCTTAGAATGGCAATATGCCTCTGTATGCCTGGATGATAGCTGCAGCAGCAGAGGGTGTGGAGGTAGAAAATCCTACCATGCAAAAGGCAGGAAACAGAAATACTGTGTTTGGGATCTGGATCAGAAGTCCAAATCAAAACAGCACTATTGCCGACAGAAACACGCATTTCTAAAGATATTTATTTGAAAGTTTGGAAGAAAGCAAAGCTCATGCCCTGGGGCTTCTGGGAGTATGTACAAAATACAATAATTAAATTAAGTCCAGCAGTTAAAATTCCTCATAAAAAGAAAAAGCTGGAGTGCTTCCCAATGGGGAATGCTTGACTTAAAAGAAAGGTTTTACTCCATGGCCTGAAGGTCAACAAACTGGGGCTCCATGAGAATGTATAAAATTTCTTAAAGCAGGTCTTCTGTCTTTGTTTTGTTGAAAGAAAATAAAAGAGTAAAAAGGGACAAGTTTTGAAAATTCCAAAAAAATAAGAAAAATGAAGGCGCTGTCCTAAAATCATCAGGGTTTTTATAAACGCCACACTGGAGGCTATGAAAACATACTCTCCTTTCTGAACACTAATCAAACACATATGCCCTTCAAGAAGGAAGTTGGGCAAAGACCAAGGAAGCTTTTGAACAAATCTCTTTAGAACACACTCATTTTCAGAGGCACTACTTGCAAATTCATGACAAATTCACTTGCCAGTTAATTTTGAACATATTTACCTTTAATATTTCAATATTCTCATAAATACATTTCACATTTTGAAATGTCTTACATGATTCAAAGACGTACATGGTGTGCATGTACATGTGTGTGTACGTGTGTGTGTCTGTGTGTGTGTGTGGTTTCATGAGGCAAAGTTATTAGAATGATTTTGTTGGATCCTAAACTAAAATGGAAAGTTTATCACAATTTGAAAATGTCTTTTTGGGGGGTGGAGAAATGAGACCGTGTTTCTCTCTGTAATGGCTTTGGGTCTCCTGGAACTGGCTTTGTAGAACAGGTTGGCTTCAAACTCACTGAGATCTGCCTGCCTCTGCCTCCCATGATGGGATTAAAGGTGAGTGCCATCACCACCCAGTAAAAATGTCATTTTTTTGTTGTTGTTTTGGTTTGGTTTGGTTTTGGCTTTTTTGAGACAGGATTTGTTTGTGTAGCTTTGGAGTCTGTCCTGGAACTTACTTTGTAGACTAGGCTGGCCTCAAACTCAGACATCCACCTGCTTCTGCCCCCCCCCCCCAGTGCTGGGATTAAAGGCGTGTGCCACCACTGCCTGGCAAGCCTGATCACTTCTAAGAATCTTTCTAGGCTCCCACATAAGCGTTACACTATACTCTCAGATAGCCTCTGCTAAAACATTATGAAGCCATAACCAATCTGCTGTGTCCTGCAAGCCCTAAATGGAGACGAGTGATGCTGTCTTCATGAACACAGCATGATCAGATGTACCATTAGGAAGAGCAACTATATTTAATTTACTGAACAATTAGTGGTCTCAGTGTCATTTCTCCTTTGATTCTCAAAGTACAGCATTAGCTGTCCCCTGCACTCAGGGTCTCTCCAGTAAAATGGGCAGAATGTGCAGCCGGTGCCAGGTTCACAGTAAATGTAAGGTTGTGGAATGTTCCCTAAGCAGCGGGAACTTAAGCTAGAATTACCTCCAAAACATGGGCTCAGGATTGGAGGTGGGGTTTCCTAATTTTCTTGCTTTCCTCTTGGGCACTTGGAATTTGTGCTTTTGGAATTCTGAAGGTGGGTGGGCCTTAGGATAAAATTCTAAGGAAGAAGAGCCAGCCAACTTTAAGTACTCTGAGGGGTGAGGTGGAATGAAGCCCGAAGACACAAAGAATTTTTGAAGGCCTTGGGGGATAAGGTGGCAGGGGTCTGTGAGGCCAGGAGAAGCAAGCACAGTTGCTGTCCTTGGGGTCTGAGTCCTGAGACTGTCTCCCAGGACTGTTTTCCTAGACGACCCAACACATTCTCTAGCAATTCAGCTCAGCCCTGGTGGCAAACCCTATAGAAGGCACAGGGTGGGGGTGGGAGGTGGTGGCTGTGAGGCTGTAGGGTGACTGAGTCTCCTGTCGACTTTTGAGCGACAGTTGTTTGGACTGAAATAGGCTCAGATGTCCTTAATGGCATAGGAGGGAAGCCGTGGTCCAAAAGGAAGCTTCCACTCTCATTTGTATTATTTCAAGAAGATCCTTTCTGCTTCATTCTGTAGATTTGTTGAGGAGATTATTTAATGAGGAATTGTGACTCTGAGTTGGGAGTGTGTGGTTTGGTGGAGTGACCTGTCATACATGTGGTTCTACTCGCAGTACAACCTTGAGCAAGTCAACAACAACCCCAGGATACTCGGTATCACTAGTACTGTATTTTTCTATGTCAATGGTGCCCCCTTTCAGCCAGGACTGGTACCTTATAAGGCCTACAGGGCTTCAGTTTCTATCTATGAAATCAGGGGCTTGGACAAGATGATGGAATTTAAGATTATAGTCAAACATCTCTGGCATTGAGATAAATTCCCACAGCTGATGAACAAGCCTAGGAGGTTGTTAACAGTGCCATGAGGCTCTCCTGGTATGCATACACAGGCATTACCAGATCAATGCATTTTCCTGTCAGAATGTCTTTTCGTCTGCCAGCAGAAGCAAAGGAGAAAACCAGGTTCATTAATAGAAATCAAGGCACACCTGTAAACCCATTTCTGGGGGATCACTCATTGGCCGTTTAAGACCAGCCTGGTCTACATAGCAAGTTGTGAGCCAGTTGGCTACATAGTGAGACCCTGCCTCAAAACAACCACAAATATTCTATGGCTCAATGCCTCAGAAAGGAAGAAGGGTGATGGATGGGGATGCAGGTGAAGGAAACGAGTCTTAGCCAACCCCACTGAAGTTCTGAAAATTACATAACACATCAGGGTACCCTGCCCTAACACAGCCCACACACATGCGCAAGGCTCCTTCTCTCTGGCAATGGCCGAGCCCTGGGTCATACAGCTGGGCAGATGCCATAGGTGCTGGTAGCTGAAGGCCATGTCTCCCCAGCTGGTCAAATGGGGGACCTTCAAAGGGCCAGTTCCATGGTGTGTCTCTCTGACTGCCATATCTTCATGGCAATACTTGGAACTAGTGTTTTCTCTAAAAACTGAGGCTTAGAGAATAAATGCCTAGTCTGAATGCAACATAACTGATTAGTGAGAAAGCCAGGACCAGAAGCCAACTGATGGGAGGAGACTCCAGCCCTGGTTTAACAAATACGTTTTCTGTTTTTCTTTGTTTGCTTGTTTGTTTGTTTTTCAAGACAGAGTTTCTCTGTGTGGCTTTGAAGTCTGTCCAGGCTGGCCTCAAACCCACATAGATCCACCTCCCTCTGCCTCCCAAGTGGTGGGACCAAAGGTGTGTGCCACCAACGACCAGTTAACAAATACACTTTTTATGAAGCTCATATCTGGGGTGAGGAATGAGAGCAGGAAAGTGTTCAGAGGATCATAACAATGTCCAATGTGTGTACCGTGTGAGGACACACACGGGGAGGCTGTGGGGGAACCGGAGAGCCCTCACAGACAGGCATGTCTGGAAAGGTTAGCCATCTTGAGGATGATGGAAAGAGAAACTCAGGCAGAGAAGTTCATACAGTTAGAGGGGCAGGTGCTACAGCACCCAGTGCATGGGGGCCAGAGCCCTGAGCTTGGAGGTTACAGCAGCCCATTGTCTCAGGCGAGCTCCCATGAAAGCCTCTACAGGAATTCCAGTTCCTGGTGATCCTGTCATGGATTATGCTCTCTCTCTCTCTCTCTCTCTCTCTCTCTCTCTCTCTCTCTCTCTCTCTCGTGTGTGTGTGTGTGTGTGTGTGTGTGTGTGTGTGTGTGTGTGTGTGCCCATGAAGGGCTCACCTTATGGAGACAGGGTCTTTCTGGTTTCTGCCGCTGTACAATGTATTATAGACTAGGCACCCCAACCCCTCTGCCTCAGCTGTCCCATTTCTCCTGTGCAGTGCACCTCCTACATAGCCATGTGAGTACTGAGATTACAGATGCCTACCACTGCATCTGGCTTTTTCAGTAGGTTCATCAGGCTTGCTCTAGGAAGCGCTTTCACAGGTTGAACCCTCTACTCATCCCCCTCTCCAGGGCTCACACTGACTTTTCCCTTCTTCCCTTCACGAAGCTTAGGAGACAAGAACTTACTGTTCCTCTGAAGACACCACACACAGCCATCTGAAGCCAGAACATTCCTTGTCTTTGTGATGCTATTCATGTATCTAAATAACAAAGAGTTCATTGTTTAAGACAAGACAAAAACTGGGCCGAACCGGTTATTTGGCATCCTGATTTTGGCCACCTTCAGCTGCTAGTGTGGCTACTATGGCACATAGGTGGGCTCCCTGGCCTTTCCTCTCTTTCTTTAAACACTGCTTAATCCTTTGTTTCTTTCTCTGTTTCTCTCTTTCCTGTGTGTCTCTGTGTGTGTGTGGTGTGTGTCTGTGTGTGTGAGTGTGTGTGTGCCTGTGTGTGTGTGTTTCTCTCTGTGTTGGTGTGTGTATGTGTGTGTATCTGTGTGTGTATGTGCACGTGTGTGTGTGTGTGTGTGTCTGTGTGTGTGTCTGTGTGTGTCTGTGTACAACTTGCAGGAGTTGGTTGTCTCCTGCCACCATGTTTGTCTCAGGAGTCAAACTCAGGTCCCTGAAGTTCCTTTATTTAAGAAACCGTGAACTTTGTCTTTAAGTTAGTGTGTGGTGGTTCTGCTCTTTACTCTTTCCGGTGTTTCTCAAGTAAAAGGTCACTAGCGAGAAAGTGACCATACCTTGGTCAGTCTCTAGTTGTGGCAGAACACAGCTTTGCAGATCCTCGTGCATGGCCTAGGGAGAAAAAGGAGGCACCAGGCCGGCAACTAGTGGGGTCACGAGGCAAGTCTGTGGAGCCATGTGCACACTTCTCAGACCTCAGGCTGGCTCTTCCTGGTTCTGCACAGCTGTGAGCCTCTCCTCCAAGACAGAGAGGAAACGGATTTCCAAACATTCTAAATTCTTAATTCAAACGTCTGTTCTTGTAACTACTGTGGCCAACAGTACCTGCCTGTGTTGATTTGTTGTTGTTGTTTTTGGTTTGGTTGGTTGGTTTGGGTTTTTTTTTGTTTTTTTTTTTTTTTTTTTTTTGAGACAGGGTTTCTCTGTGTAACAGTCCTAGCTGTCCTGGAACTAGCTCTTTAGAACAGGCTGACTTTGAACTCACAGAGATCCACCTGCTTCTGCCTCCCAAGTGCTGGGATTTAAAGGTTGGACCACCCAACTCAGCCTACACAGGCATTTCAACTTAAAGAGAATTCATGTGTGAATACCCCGTGACTTTCGAACAGCTGTCTGACATCCAGTGAACTCAACAGGTATTGGCTGAACATGAATTTAGTTGAATGTTCATGAGTGCAGATTCCCTATTAAAAACTTCAGGGGAATATATTTACTCAGCAAAATTCTGCTTCTTTCTTACCCTGGGCATTAGAATTTGTGGTGTTCTCTCACAGATGTGCAAAGAAATCCAAAGTTGCTTGCTGCATCTGGGGGAATCTTAACCAGAAAGCTGTCTGCTTTGGGGATTCAGATTCCGGGTTAGTAACCAGATCACCTCGACTGAGAACTGTTGAAAAGGCATAATATGACCTGGCTTCTTCCAGATCGGGTCATCTTTAAAGAGAACCAGTGCACCAAGACCCACAGGACTCGCCAGGCATTGGAGGATCCCCACAATTTGTCTTTGCGCGAGGCCTACAAGCCAACTTCGGTGTTGGCGACACACCCAGGGGGTGAGACCCTAGTACTGGCTATGGGCCCCACGCAGGTGTCCGGCCTGTGCGCGGGGTGCACAGGGGCCCAGGAGCCCCGAGAGAGACGTTATTGTTACACTGTAACGAGTCTGATTAACACGCTCCTGACACTTTCTCTTAGTTTCTCCGGCTCCTAGCAACCGCGCACAAAGGCGAGGGATTGTCCCCGGCTCCGCGGGGACACGGGGCAGCCTTTGATCTTGTACCATTACAGCCTGGCTGCGCGACAGGCTCGCGGGGTCCGGGAGGCCCGCAGTCCTGGCCACTGGGCCAGTGGAATCCCCCACTGCGGCCCGGGCCTGGCCCGGACGGCCACTGCCCCCCTCCCCAAGTACTGCTACACGCGCATAACTCATCGAGAAGGGAAGGGCAGCAGCTTCCGAATGGTGCCCAGAGTCTGCTGGTCTCTGCCCAAGGGTAATGATCACGCGTTGATTGCTGGCAGTGGGTGGTGCGGGACGGAACAACCTGACCACTTGGGCACGTCTTTTTCCTAAACGGCACGCCGGTACCAGGCTTGCCTTGCCCTTCCGGTAGGAAGCAGTGAAAGGGGTGGGGGAACAGAATAGAAAAAATAAAGGGAAAAAAATATATAAAGGAAGGACACAGTTACACAGTCCCCCAAAACGCAATAACCCGTTAGATGAAATTTGAGTGGATCGCCACAAACTCTGTGCACCCGGGGAGAATTTCGGTGCCTTTCCAGCGCTTGCTTTGTGCCACTGGCAATTCTTATGGATTTTGAAGGAGGTGTGCTGTCAAATAATTACTGGACTCTAAACAAACCGTCTCCACCAACCACAAAAGTCATCATGACAGAAGCGCGAAAAGCTGCCGGGTCCCACTGCATGTAAGTTTTAGAGGCTCTGAGCTGAGTGATTTGCTTTCCAGTTCGGTCGCTTTCTTAGCTGTCCCTCCCCCTGCCTCAGTTTAGAACCGAGAGTGGAAAGAAAGAAGAGTTCGGCTTTAGCATTTCAATGTTAGGGTCAGGTAATTACTTCCCCTAAATTGCAAAGTGAAGGCCTTGCAGGGGGCGACCCCGGGAGAAGTCGTTGTTCCCAACTCCTGCATTTACAGACCCGTCCCGTGACCTCCGCCAGTATTAATATTCACAAGTTTCCCGTGGAAAAAAAAAATCTTATGACCTGTTTTGTTCCTTCAATTGCTTTTCTAGCACTAGAGGGTAAAAAAATAAAATAAAATAAAATAAAAAACCCAGAGGATTCAGATTGCAAAATAAACGCCAATCTCTAAAAGCAGAATGTCCTGAAAAACGGGGGGGGGGGGAGGAAAGAAAGAAAGAAAGAAAGAAAGAAAGAAAGAAAGAAAGAAAGAAAAGGAAGGGGGTGGAGAGCCGGTATTCTCACCTCTCCCCGTGGCAACTTAGAAAATTCCAGTGTCTAAAGAAAGTCAGTTTCCCTAGCTCCCACAAAACTATTGAGTGCAAAGGTGTTCCAGGCGATAATGACTTCTATTTTAGAGAGTGGAACACCGCATGGTTGGTTCTATTTACCCAGCAAAATATGCCAGGCAATCAGAGACTTTCAAATTCAAACTACAGGCGGTGAAGTCTTCATTCCCCGGAACACTATTTCCTGGCTTGTCTCTAGAGCAGTGGGGGCCAGCGCTGCCGGGTGGACAACTGAAGGCTCGAGAAACTCCCTAACTTGCGGTCCCTGGCGGTGTCTCATCCGGCCGGAATTCCCCTCACCCTTTCAATAAAACATGACTGTACAGATAAAATCCTCTATACATTAAAATGAGTTTGTCATAGATAGTCATTAAGACCTCAGTAAAACAATGAAGACATTATTGGGCACCCCCCCTCGGGCAAGGTATTAAAGGAATAAAGCAATCTACACCACACGGGTCCTATTGAGATTAATGAAAAAATTATGCAAAAAAATCGCAATTTCATTTTCCCGTGACGAGGCTTTGCGTCGATCCAGTCAGTCTTGCTTCGCACCTGATGATTTATTAAACTAATCTGTGGCCATCAACCGCTGATGTTCTCAGCTCAATCTTGTCCTGGCTCATTTTCTAAGTGATTGTTTCTCATTAGTTCTGATAATGTTTTAATAGTGTTATCCATAATTTAGCCCCCTAGAATTAATAACAAGGCGGGGGGGTGTGTGATATGGCAAAGTGGCTGCCATGAGCTACACAAAAATATAAACAGGTATTTTTTTTAATTAATCTGATGAGCAGCCAAGTCCCCTTCCCAGCACAGAGTGAAGGCCCTATGTCTGTATTCCTACAGCAGGGTTTCGACAGGCTCACTTGGCCCTTGGCAGCGTTTCTCTTTGCCCTGCCCTGTCACCTACTCATGGTACCATGGATGTGAGTGGGAGAAGGGGGTACCTTCCTCCTAGTTTCTCTGTGTTTTAGAATTCTGTCTCTCAGGGAATGAGGTCCCATGGGACTCTGGTGGTCACTAACCTCCCTTCCGTGGCCCTTGTTAGGTTGTCTGCTCAGAGAACCAGCAGTTGGCTCACATCTCTGTCTCCTGTGGGCCCCAGTCTTGTGATCCTACCATAAATGGGATCTCTCTGCTATGAAGATGATCAACCTGGTGTGGTTTTCAGCTGGGTACCATGGTACATACGCATCTGTAATCTCAGTACTTAGAAGGATGATGCAGGAGGATTCCCATGAATTTGGCGTTAGCCTGGGATACATGCAGATCAAGATTCTGCTTAAAACAGGGTATTTTTGTGTGAATGAGGACTCTGGATTGGGAGGACTCACTAGGCCCAGCTCTCAGAACCACCTAGAAGGGTTCCTTTTCTTGAGGACTCCATGGCTTCTACCCATATTCAGGAGGGGCTTACTCAGAGGGAGGCCCTAGCTTGAGGAGGTCCAACCTGTGTGGGCCATGCTTGTGTGTGTGTGTGTGTGTTTTCACATGTACATCAAGGCCCTCTGTTCTCTGCTGGCTTGTAAGCAGTCTTTGTAAGTCTTTGTTTCAAAGGGAGACCAGTGTGGACCCTGTGGTTCTAACTTACTCGGTGTACACTTGACTTCAAGATCCAGATGCAACGTGAGGACTTGGGGGTGCTTCTCACCCAGAAATGTCATCTATTGCCCCTGTCCGCTGTCCTGAAGTACCCTCCGAGGGAGGACAGCTTCTTTCTACTCCCATAGATTTTTCCAGAAACTCTGGGGTAGCAAGCCCAAGTGAGGAATGATGGCTTCTTAATGAAGGCCTTCACAGGGTCCAGAGCCGGCGGCAGTGGCCCGGCGGGCCTCATTTCTGTTTAAAAGCAAGCCCCTCAGGCTTCCTGCTTGTGAATACTCATGTCTCAAGAGCATGTTTCTCTAGATCTATCAGTTCTGGGTCTGCTTCAGCCACAAGCCAGTCAGAGAGTGGTCTCCCCGTTACTGCCCTGCACCGGGAGTTCATGGTGGTGGTGGTGGTGATAACAGTGGCTTCTGGCCTGGCATTAATGTGGTGATATGTCATCCACCTCTAGGGCTTTCTGTAGGAACTGAAAGGATGAGGGCAAAAAGCAGGGCCCCTGGATGGGGCACATGCCCAGGGCCATGAAGGGAACACACCAAAAGGACCTATGAGGAGGAGAAAAATGAAACTGGAAAACAACTGTTTTCTATTTACAGATTTAAATAAACAGAACAGCCTTCCCCTGCGGTGTTTGTCTAAGAGGAGCGGCCACGCTGCTGAGTAGGTCATGAAAAGGTTGGTGTGGAGTTTTAAACGTCCCATTCTGCTAATTTCTTAAAGAACAGTAGTCCAGAGTCTCCACACAAAAGCTCATGATTTAATGAGGAAGAGAAACAAAATCTCTGCTTGTTGGTGTTTCAAACTTCATTGGCGTCCTCTGGCACGCACAAGTTGATCCTCTGAGGCTTCAATACCCTTTCGCCTTCAGTATAAGAGTGCACGCTGAATGCGGAACAATGGCTGGTTGTTATGTTTGTTTACCCTGCCTACAAGCTGGGTTAACCTCTTCAAAACAGCTTTACTAAGCCCGTTAACCACACCACCCATATGACCCACAGTCTCATCTCTAATGTGATGCAAATCTTTCAGGGGGCCATATGCACCAGCCCTGTGGCTTTGTGTCCTCTAGACATACAAGTTTATGGCTGAGGGAGTCCTATCTTGGCCCTACATTTACAGAGGGGAAATGGCCTCAATGGCGAACAGTTTAAGCAGGAAGATAAAGGGGAGAATGAAACGGGGCTTGTTTTCCCTGAATTGATTTTTTTTTAATTGCCAGTAACTGTTGACCTCAAGTATTCAACCAAGATGAGAACTTTCAGGGTCACCATATGGATGGAGCCTTTGGAGGACAGAGGCTCCCCAGGGTCAGTTTTGAAAGTTGATTTTTTTTTTAGAAGCAGTCTTTTTTGTAAGGTACTGTAATACCTAACATTTTCAATGCCATCTTTGTCGTTTACCTGATTACTCATAAAAGTGCTGAAACATTGATTTTGATATCATTCTTTAAGAACGTAGCCTTAAAGTTATCTGTGGTATCCACTGTGCAAATGAATAATGTTGGAAATATTTCCTAATAAAAGGAGAATGGAGAGAGTGTATATAGACCAGAATACCTGTTTCATTGAGGACACCTCCCCGCCCATCTTCCCTCCCCAGGAGACAATAAACCCATATTTATAACACATTAATAGACGACAGTAAAACCATGAGCTTAGACTCCAAAGGAAGAAAGTTTATTTTTAGAATAACTGGTCAATAAGACATGAAGGAGGCTGGGAGTCGTGACTAACACGAACTGTAAATGAAACAAGGTCCTGATCCGGTATGCTAGCAAGCCACCCTGGGTACTGTGGCTTGTCTTTAAGAAACCCACTGTATCCGTTCAGCCCGCCTGAGGAGGGCTTCATTTAACAGATCATTTTTCCTTGATGGATGTGGCAAGCGTAACAATGTTGTGGGCCTGTTTCAGTAATGGCATGTCGATCATACTTCCCCGGAAAGTAAAGGCTCCCTGGAAAACAGAATACAAACTTCCTGAAAGAATGCTCTAAAATTATAGGGTTCTTTTCCTGCTCACACTCTTGTACCGCAAGAACATTTCAGATCCCACCTGACGTTATGCTGACTTTCCTGCCCAACTTTTGAGAAAAACAGAGCAAATTGCAGGGGAAAGATTTCTTTTTATCCTCCTACAGAGGAAGGGAGGGGGGGGGGATCCTTCAGCATTTTAACAGAGAGGAAAAAAAAACAACCACATCAGACGCAAAACACGGCAAACTGTTCATTTAGCTCTTTAAAAAATCAAATGGAAAACAACTGTGGAAGAAAAATGCAAATGCTTCCTTATTTCATTTTGAAATGTTGTGTGGGACTTGGAAACAGCCATGTGCTCTGGTGAGTGATTATTGTTTATAAAATGTATATTATCATCAGCTTAATCAATGCTTCCTTCTTGCCAGACATAGGGAAAGTGTTTCTCCAGGGTGATGAGAACATGTGAAATCAACTATCTTAAACAAAAAGAGATCGTGCTACTGGGCACACAAGTCAATGACAAAGTGGTCACTCGCTGACTGTTGGCCAGACTTGGAGGCATCTCTGCCTCCAACCTCTGTGTACCCACATCTTGCAGATTCTTTACTTCTCAAACCTGCAAACACCCACTCAGTGTGGCGTGTCATCAGAACCCTATTCTGGGTTGGGACACTGGGGCCTACAGTAGTGATCTTCCAAAGGCACATGACTGGGAGGGGTTAGAGTTACAGGTCACAATGAGTCTCCCAACTCCAAACCTTCACTGGAATCAAGAGAAAGGCAATCAATTGACAGAAGGGGGTATGCCCAGATCCCACAGTGTCACCTCAGTATTTGCCCTCTTGTTGCCTTTAGTTTTGTTTTTCTTACTCTCTGCCACAGGCTGCTCTTCAGTTCAAGGCAATTCTCCTGCTTCAGTCTTCCAAGTGTTAGAATCACAGGTGTGAGTTACCATATCTGGTTTCAGGTACTTTCAATCTTTGTTGTGTTTGAGACAGTGTCTCATTTGCTGTGTAGACTGGGCTGGCTTTGGACTCATAGAGCTCTGCCTGCCTCTGCCTCCTGAGCACTGGAATTAAAGGCCTGTGTTACTATGCCTGGTTTTTCAATAGTTTTTTTTTTTTAATTATTTATCTTTGAAATACTAGAGATGAAACTTGGACCCTTCTAGACAATGGCTCTGAGACACAGCAGTCCAGTCTAACCACTTCTCTCTCTCTCTCTCTCTTTCTCTCTCAGAGACAGGGTTTCTCTGTGTAGCTCTTTGTAGACCAGACTGGCCTGGAACTCACAGAGATCCCCCTGCCTCTGCCTTCAGAGTGCTGGGATTAAAGGCATGTGCCACCACTGCTGGCTCTAACCACTTCTTTCTCCTTCCTTTCACCTGTGGTCAAGGATGGTCCAAGAGAGACAGCAGTTGCTCCTGGAACTCTGAAGGTGGGTGGAGCCATGCTAACCCTTGGTGGTTCCTTCCCTATTTCATAAGCCTGGGTACAGCTTGTCAATAGTCAGCAATGCCTCTGCTGCTCCTGCACAGGGCCTCTAGGATGGACATGCTGGAGCTACCATGAGGGTTACACAACAGGCACAAAGGGTATACTTGTAGGATGGAAGTAAGCAACAGAGAACCCTTGGTGGTAGCTTCAGATTTTGTCTTTCAATAGAGAGAGATTAAAAAGCCTACATAACAGGAATTTTTCCAGGAATTCATGACCCTCTTAGCCTTAGAATGATGAATCTATTAGTCACATCTGTGTGATCTGAAATCCTGTATTTGGGTCACTTTTCTGACCTTCTCTATTTTACCATATATATCCTTTCAGTTGGTCTTTGGCCCACTCCATATAGCCTAGAGCTAATCTGGATCATCTAGGACCATGATGAATTTTATGAATCTGGTTGGGGTGGTTTTCCGGGTTAGAATTCCATGGAGATCAGGGTGTGGGTCCCATGCTGTTTTACAAGGCAATAGTCTAGTTTTCCCATTGGAGTAAATGAAGACACACAAAGGCCTCTTCGTTACCCAGAGAGTGGATTATGGCCCCTGTAAAACAGTGCATCTGCCCTTCTAAGGTTTAACTAACAGGCTGGAGAGAGAAAGTTAGTGTAGATAAACACAAAACAAAACAAACAAAAGAATGATGAACTCGGAATGAAAAGTGATGCCTCTGGGTTCAGACCATGTCTCCTTCCACAAGCACACTAGAGATGAGAAATCCTTTCAGCTTTATGTCAAGACCTGGCCAGAGAAAGTATTTCTTCTTTTTGTGGGTGCAAATCTGGCTTGGTTCCCTTTATTGTAGTGGAAAACAAAAAGTGGCATCCCTGATCTCTTCCCTTTATCTCTGCAAGTCCAGGACCTGGTGAGAATACACACTTGTCTTCATACATGTATTCATACTGTGCCCGATGCTGTTGTCTTTTAATGTATGGATTTATCTGGGCAGCCTCAACATCCAGGGGTCAGGACTCGCTTTAGAAAAGGCACGCAGGAAGCAGAGGCAGGAGGATCTCTGTGAGTTCCAGAGCATCCTGGTCTACAGAGTGAGTTCCAGGACAGGCTCCAAAGCTACACAGAGAAAACCTGTCTAAAAAAAAAAAAAAGGCAACTTGTCAAAAAGCTACTTGGATTTTCAGGGACAGTTTGAAGATGATGGAGGTGTTTCTATTTCTCTGGCTGATGCTCTTTCGGAAAATTGATAATTCCACCTCAAAAACCGCAAGGAATGTCTACCAGCCTGAAGATTCAGGTTATAATTTTGTTTTAGGTGCCTTTGAGTAAGTTAGAGAGATGTCTGCTCAGTGGTGAAGAGCACCGACTGCTCCTGATGAGGACAGACTGAGATCCCAACCCCCATGCTGTGGTTCACCACGTCTGGAACTCTAGCTCCAGGGCATCCAACAACTGTCTCTGTAGGTACCGCATGCGCACAACGCACACACATACACGGAGGAGGCAGACAGTCTTACACATAGGAGTAAATAAATCTTTTAAAAATGCTTTTAAATGACAGCATGCTTGTGACCAAATACTTTAAGACCCACCCATGCTGACAAAATAATAACAGCTGTAATTTTTTTTGAACAGTTACTCATCCCAGAGTCAGTACTGGAGCTCCCCTCTCTGCCCCATCCCTGCTGACCTGCTCTCCACCCCACATCCTAAACCTCTGTTCCCGTGTCTTCTATCCATATTCATCCTTACAGCTTAAGAATCTGCCTGTTGCAAGTCCATCCTGTTGCTTACTAGGATATAATGGGAACGAACATGTTTGCTTCTAAAGATTTATTTTAAATTAGATGCATGTGCCCATCTGTGTGTGGGCAGGTGCACAGGTGCAGTACAGGTACCCATGAAACTCAGAAGACAGTATTGGAGCCCTTTGATCTAGAGGTATAGGTGACTGTGAGCCACCTGGTATGGGTGCTGGGACCCAGAACTCAGGCCCATGGCAAGAACAGTACCTACTCATAACCAGTGAGCCGCCTCTCCAGCCTCAAGACAGATTTATCTGACTCAAATCCTGTGTGTTCTTAAAAGCTTTTGGACTGAAAAACGTGCTAAGCATGTTCCATGATTAGCTGAATCGGACTCTCACACAAATAACCAGTCTGACTTAGCTGTGTTATTTGTGTTGGAGGGGGTGTGTTAAATTGCAGTTTCCAAGCTCAGTCCTACAGGGTTAGAGGCAGAAAGCCTGGAGGTTGGCCAGGAATTGTGTCATGATCCCAATGCACACTTGAGTTTGTGACCTTGTGTTTTTGTTGCTCTGAGTTGAAGTGGCCAAGTTATAAGTACAGGCTCACAAAGTGTAAAGCCACTTGAGCCCCTGTGACCTCACGGAGCTTGGTAAGGGACTCTTCTCAGGTTACTCATTAATTAGTCAGTGATCATCCATCTGCTGTGGGTGGAGCAGGCTGTGCCCGGACCTGGGTAACTGCTTAAGACAGGAGGGGGAAGGCTCCATCCTACCCTCTAAGAGCTTCCAGTTGTGGGAGCAGACAAAGAAGAAAAGCAGCTGATGCCTCTGAACTGAACGAGTGGAGACCTGTGGGTCTGTAATGGCTTTTTCCCAGTGGACACCTTCCTCACCAGGTTGCTCAGCTGCACAGATGTGAGGCTGTGAGCTCAGCCTAAATCACACACATCCCATGACAGTTGCCCTAGGGCTCAAGCCCTGCAGGCTTTCATTCTATGGTGACCAGTTGTGTCATTTGTCCTTGTGAATCCCTGGTCAGTGGCTTTGCTCTTATTGCACATAGGTCTGTGATTTAGATTCAGAAGTGAGGGCTAACGTCATGGCAGAGTCATGTCATCTGTATGGGGGGGGCCCGGGAGGAGGAGGAGGGATTTTGTGTCATTCCTAGTGATGAAAGGCACTGAAGGCTTGGTATCTAGTAACTCAGACGTACAGCACTAGCCTAGCATACCAGAGGCCCTGAGTTTGATCCCCAGGACCAACCAAAAACCAACGATGGTTCAGAGTGGCCCTGGAGTTACATAAAGCTCTTGAGGAGGAAGTGAATGGATGTTTTCTTGGGGGAGCGGTTAGCTGGGAAGAGTGACACATGTATAGAGAGTGGTCAGTTTCTGTCACTTAGCACCTGTCGCTTGTTATTTATTTATTATGGACACAATGTTCTGTCTGATGTATCCCTGCAGGCCAGAAGAGGAAGCCAGATCTCATTACAGATGGTTGTGAGCCATCATGTGGATGCTGGGAATTGAACTCAGGACCCCTGGAAGAGCAGTCAGTGCTCTTAACCACTGAGCCATCTCTCCAGCCCAGCACCTATAGTTTTGTTTTTGTTTTTGTTTTTTGTGGTTTTCCTTCTCTGAAGCACTAAAAGACCAGTTTGCTAGGTGCTGGCATTACTACTAACTCCTCTTCATCTATGCCAGAGTGGGCTGCAGGCCTTAGGCACTCATGGCATGTGCTCTGACTTAGAGTGACATAACCAGCTCAAATGGATGCTATCTTTTTCCAGTTCACTTTGCTTTCAGATATGCCATTGGAGACTCACAGTGTTCCTTGGTACATGCAGATGGGGGTGTTGCTGTTGACTATCTCAGAAGTGGAGAAGGCTGCTTTGGAATTTGCTTCTTAAGGTGACAGACACCTGCTCCAACATGGTACTGGGGCCTTTTGCTCAGACAGTTGTTTCTAGGGAATTCCTGTTATCTTTCTCTAAAAATATTTTTACATATGTGTGTGTATATATGTGTGCACATGCATGGATGTCAGAGAATGACTCTCGGGAGTCAGTCCTCTCCATCCTTCGGGTCCCAGGGACCAAACTCAAGAGATTAGGCTTGGGAGCAGGTGCTTTGACCCATTGGGCCTATGTTGTTGATCTATATTTCTTGTCAATGTTGACCATTGTCAAGTTTCCAGGTCAGATGTTGGCTGGGCCTGGGTCTGATCAGGCCAATTCTGGGAGTTCCTAAAGTGCTAAATTTCTGAGATAGGGACTTCACTCAACTTAGATCTTGCTGATACAGCCAGAATGATTGGTCAGCAAGCCACAGGGACACCCATCTCCTCCGCACCAGGATTATAGGGGCACCACTATACCACTATACCATAGCTTTCTCTAAGTGGATGCTGAGGCTCTAAACTTGGGACCTCATGCTTGCACAGCAGGTACACGACCCACTCCCGAATTTATGCAACAGTCACTGCTTTCTTTCTTCAGCCTGTTCCACTGGCAGAATTCTTGGGCAATTTGGTTGTGATGTTTGTTTTATGATGGGAGTTTGGGTGCTGTGGCTGTTCGGCTGGTACACAGAGATCTCACTAAGAGATCTTCGGGGCTGGACTGACAGTGTTGCCCACTGTGGTCTCACCACTGTATCTGAGATGGGCTTGTTCACCTGCTCAAGCCCTCCCTTGACTGCCTTGGGACTCATTGAACCAAGCATCACTTCCCTAGTTGGACTCTAAGACCTGGCTGGCCCCAGCTCCTCCCTCCCTACCTTGGCACCTCTGCCACAAGCTCTATTATCTTTCCAAGAACCTTTTCCTGTCCCTAAAAAACTCCTCCTGATGCTTAAGCGTATCTCAAGAAGCTGTCCCAGTGGAGTTAGTCATATTCAGCCTCCTTGATCATTGCCCTGTCCCTTTCTACAGAGCTGCTGTGATGGGTCTTGTCCTCTCTCTTTTGTCATTACTGGAGAGAACCAGGGTCCCACACAGTTTGGCAGGGTGGGAGGCAGGATTTCAGGTCCCTGAGAACAACTGGTTATGGACTCTTAGTGTAGGGGAAACCGTAACCACGCCTGCTAGGGTCAATGATTTAACCATTCAAGGGAAATCAGGTATGTCACATTTGTGGTACTTAAGGGTCAAGGAAATCAGAGAGAAGGTACCATCAAAATGGGGGCAGTTCAAGCAGGAGAGAGCTTGGAGGAACAGGTGGGTTTTCTATTTTTGAGACAGGGTCTCTCTGTATAGTCTTGGCTGTCCTGGAACTCACTCTGTAGACCAGGCTGGCCTCGAACTCAGAAATCTACCTGCCTCTCCTCTGCCTCTGTGATGGGACTAAAGGGAGGTACCACCAACATTGGCTAGGAACAGGTGTTTTGGTTTGGTTTGGCTTGGTTTTTGGTTTTTTTGAGACATTGTTTCTCTGTGTAGCTTTGGAGCCTGCCAGGGAACTGCTCTGTAGACCAAACTGGCCTCAAACTCACAGAGATCCGCCTGTCCCTCCCTCCTGAGTGCTGGAACTAAAGACCTGCACCACCACTGCCCAGCAGAACAGGTGTTTTTTTAAAAGTCATGTTTAGAAGGTCCAGTTATCAGTTGGATGTGTGGAGGGATTTGGGGAAATGGTAGACCATACATGCAGAGCAGGTGTGGGGTCAGAATTCTCTGCTGTGCAGGAGTCCTGTGTCTCTGGTCACCCCAGACCCCCAGGTAAGGCAAATGAAAGGTCCCAGGGATCACAGATCAGTGGGCCAATCCTGTATTCCCAGCTCTTGAAAGAGCACATGTGGAATAAAAGCCCTTCCTGCTGATCTATGGCTGAAGGCTTCTTTAGGATCCAAGGATAGGGGCCAAAGGTCTAAATTAAAGTGGTCAGGAAGAGAGGCCTGATGACTCACTAGTGATGGGCTTGTCTGGGACAAAGCACCAGATCTTGCAGATGCTCTGCCTTGGCTGCCTGCATCACCAATACCTACTCCTCTTGGGACCCCAGGGAGGAGGGTAAATCCCCTTTGAGACCCCCTCCTCCAACCAGGAACCTAACCACTAGAAAGCTAAGTGCTGGCCCAGCCAGCCCTGACCACAGTCCTGTTGTTGCACAGGACCATCAGGGAATAGGCTCCCTAGTTTTTGCCCCTCTCCCTCCTCTTCCCCCCCTCCCCCGACTAGCACTAGGATATGGATAGGGTTTTCCCTTCCAGGGGGTCATGGGGAGATTCCCTTAGCAACTTCATTGGGAACAATACCACACATTCAAATGAACTGCAGCCCCCAGCAAATTCCACAGTGTCAGTTTCCAAAGTGAAATCTGGAGGAGGGCTTGTTATTAGAAAGATCCATTACTAAAAAAGATTTTGCTGAGGACCTATCCAAGCTCAGGGAGGCTGTAAGAGCTCAACTCCCACAGTTTTCCTAGTTAAAGCCTGGAGAAAGCCCTCCTAGCCATTCCATTCCTTCCCTATACCTTCTCTATAGTTCACGGCTTTTAAAACTCATAGCACAAAACCATTGATGTGGAACACAACACAGGCTTTTGTGTGGTCTCTATGTAGCTCTAGTCAGGCCTGGCCTGACAGGGTTCTGGGTATGTGCACCAGAGTCCCTCTAGGGCTATCCCCCAAACAGAGAGAACATGACCTATGGTGGACACATTTCAGTAGTAATGCCTAGCCTGCTGCTATCACTCACAGGGGGAAAGGTCCCTGATTTTCTGGGGTTTCCCCCTTTAAGGCCACTTGTTGTAGAAGTTAGGGCCATATCTGTACTTGAATCCACAGGTGCCTCATCTCTTTGCACGAATCCCTGACAAATGCAAGTACCAAGCCAGACTCCATTCTTCATCTCTCAACTTTGCCCGTAAGGTTGTAAAGATTAAAGAATGCGTACAGTGGCCTGCCAGGCTCTCTGTTAGCAGTATCACCACTGCCCCGAATCACCTCTGTAGTGGCAGGTCATTGCTATTGTACCACCAGGGTCACGGATACCATGATTATAACTGTCACAAAGCTACTTGTGTTGTTACTGATAGCGTTAGTCAAAGATCCTTTTACAAAAACATTTTTAAGACTTATTTGGAGGGGCATGGGAGTGCCACCATAGACATGGGGAGGTCAGAGTACAATTTTCAGAAGCCAGTTCTCTCCTTCTCCAGTGTGTGTCCCAAGGATTGAACACAGCTTGTCAATTGGAGCCAAACACCTTTACCCATTGAGCTGTCTGTTTCCCTGGCCTGGTCAAAGACACTTAACTACATTTGCCATCAAAAGCTCCCATAAGGAGGAGAGAACATCTGACATGTAACTGTGTTGGATTTCAGAATGGCTTTAATAGGCTGAGAGATATCAGCATTGGTAATAAGAATAGAGGCAGATGCCTGTTGGACCCCCTGTCCCCTGTAATGCCCCCCCCCACACACACACAGTTTTTAAACATAGCTGTCTCTTTAGGAAACTAGATTCAGGGCTTGAAGAGATGGCTTAGAAGTTAAGAGCACTGGCTTCTCTTCCAGAGGTCCTGGGTTCAATTCTCACCCAGCACCCACATGCAGCTCACAACTGTCTATAACTGAAGTACCATGGATCTGGTGCACTCTTGTGGTGTGCAGATATAGAAGCAGATGCATCATTCATTTTAGGGAAAAAAAGAAGAAAGAAAAGAAACTAGATACAGGAGTGCTAGATATTTGACAGAGCATCAGCTGGAAGACAGAGAAAATTTAGAAAGGTAGAGAAAATGCTCACCGAATAGCCAGAATCAAAATGATGACAAATGGCCAAAACAGGGTCAATTCCAAGAATGTGGAGGGGCAACAGACAGAGGGTGAATGAACGGACAATGTTCACCTTAATTTTGTAAAAAAGAAACACAAAATTACTCAGTTCTCACTCTACGCAGAAAACAAAACAAAGCAAACATCCACATGTCATCCTCGTCAAGACCAACTCAGGACTTCATTGAAAGGGTTAGAAGTCAGAGAAGCAGCAATTCTGGAGGATGGCTTTGGAAGGCACCAGGTTGGAAAGGCTGAAGCAAATGAGCAGGAGAGCTGAGGTGAGTGTGACCTGAGGTTCAAGGGCCACTAGAACCCCTGTAAATCTGGAGGTGAAAGCAGGAGGACCAGAGTTCAGGGTCATCTTCAATCAACCAACTAACAGCTCATGTCAAACATAAGCCACATTGCTGATGGAAACACCAGACAGCAAACGCCACATCACCCCAAAGCACAGCTAAGATCAACGATGCTAAACTCCTAGCATTATTCCTTTTTTTGAAATCAGATGTAAATGAGCTAACGTGAACTAAAAAATAATTTAAGATTATTAGAATCCCAGCACTTCTTTTTTAAAAGTACAACAGATAGGGAAATAGTCTTAATTTTTATAGAAGACCACAAGAAGTCAATATCATGGATATTAACAGCAGGGCATGGTGGCACACACCTGTAATCAGAGGTTCACTTTAGTTTGAAGCCATCCTGTTCATCATAGTGAATTCTAGGTCAGACAGGGATACACAGAAAAGCCCTGTCTCAAAAATAAAAACCCAGCAATTTCTTTTCAACACAGTTAAAACTTCGTAAGAAAGTTGGTTCAATAGCATTTCCTAAGGGTGTCATAAGCATCCATTTCTGTCTAGCATGCTACAAGGAGACATGGATGCAGAAGACAGAATTCTTTTTGCTCTAAGATGGTAGTGAAACCGTTCCATGTTTTCCCCATCAAGTCCCACCAATGTAGAAAAAATAGAGAATTCTAGAAATGATTGATTCATTTTTAATAAAATACAATGCCATTTGTTGGCTTTTAATGTAAACAAGAATGAAAAAGTTCCACCATAAGATACCAAAAACCAGGGCTGGAGAGCTAAGACCTCTTAAGTGCTCTTGTAGACGGCGGAGTTTGGCTTCCAGCACCCACACCAGCAGTTCACAAGAACCTTTTACTCCAGTTCCAGGGCACCTGCTGCCTCTAACCTCCACAGGCACTGCACTCACCACCGGCCCCATATAAATAATGAAAAACAAGCCTTAAAAACACCAACAGTTTAAAGAATTCCTCAGACTTCTGCAGGCAGTTAAAGGAGAGGAGACAGCTACAGATGGTGGTGATGGTGGTATGCAGACAGAGACATGAAGTAAGAGGAAAAACAAAGGAGGAAGCCAGGGAATAGCAATGATGAGAGGTAAGGTGAAGAACACACAGACATGTCTATAGACCTAGAGCCTAGAGGGGGAAAAGAGAGCAAATGTTCAAGGTGCCAAACAATCCTTCCTGGCCCCGTGTATCCTTGATGGGAGTGTACCATCTGAGTGATGAAACTCAGCTTTGGGTGACATGAGGCTTTTCCAGCCTTACTCTGACCCTTTCTGGTCTACCTTGAGCCTGTGGAGTGGAGTTTGGGTTAGAGTGAACTGAGCCAATCAAAAGCCCATCGCTGGGGGCTGGAGAGATGGCTCAGAGGTTAAGAGCACTGGCTGCTCTTCCAGAGGACCTCAGTCCAATTTCCAGCACCTGTGGTGACCCACAACCATCTATAATAAGATCTGATGCTCTCTTCTAGTGTGCAGGTATATGCCAAATATAAACAAAATTAAAAACAAAAGATCAGAAGACACCTGTCTGCGTAGAAATCTGTACTAGCCCTGTTCATGTTTTGATTAAAATGGCAATCGTTTAAGATTCTATCTGGGGGCTGAGGAGATGGTTCAGCAAGTGAGATCTTTACTGAACTAAATCCAGACTCCTATAAAAACTGGGTGTTGTACATGTCTGTATCCCCAGTGCTGGGGAGACGGAGCTGGGAAGACGTTGGTGTGTGTGTGTGGGATGTCCTGTCGCTGGCTAGTCTAGCAAAATGGCAAGTTGCAGACTCAGTGATAAAATACCTCTCAAAAAATAAGGTAGAAAATGAAAGGATGATGCCTGACACTGACCTGTGACCTCTACACACTAGTATGCACACCAGCACAATACCCCCACACACATGTATATACCACACATACACACACACACACACACACACACACACACACACACACACACACACCCCTCAGATTAGCCATTTGTGTGAGCATTCACTGTTACCCCAGCAGAAACCATATTTGTACTATTCTATTTAAGAATGGTGGTCACAGTTTTATAACCACCTTGAATGTGAGTGATTTCCAAACATTTTTTGGGTTTTAGGTCTGACTATACAATATTTTAAAAAGCTTTCAGATGGGGGAAATACCACTACAGAGTAAAGCTTTTTTGATTATACTACCTTTAAGAATTGGCTTTAATGAATCATACGTAAGATGAAGCCAGTAATTTAAAAAGTTACTAGACAACCTATGAAAAAATGAAAATGAAAACCAAAACAAACAAAACAAAATCTTATCCATTAATGCTGGACTTGCCATTTGCCTCTAAAAACAAGTCTGGTTAAGAGCAGCATGGGAATTCCACTACCAGGCTTTAAATGTTCTTTCCCTTTTTTTAATTGCAACTTAGTGTGTATCAAATTTGTCATAAAGTTATCATTGGCACACTCAGATTTCCTAAGGGCTGGAGTTTTTGGAGTAAATATTACAGCATATAGCTCTGAAAACTCTAAGTGAACAGGGACACAAAGGGAAAAAATGGTTACCAGGCATCGCAGAAGTCTGTTTCTGCCCCATCTTTCATTTTCACCCAGATTCACTGTTGTTCGGAAATAGACGGGAAAGGCTGTGGGTGGTGGGATGGGGACACACTGTTATCTATTAGTGGCTCAATTCTTTCAGCTGACAAAGACAACAAGCAAATCTTTAGACGGTTTATTTGATCTGTGTGAAAGAGAGGCAGTGGGCTTTCTGGCACTTGAACAAGAAGGAACAATATTTTTGGCTGGAGAGATTTCTCCCGAGTTCTCTCAGGGAGCCTTCAGGAGAGCCATCTGGATTGAACGGTATTTCTTTTGTAAAGGTTCACATTTGGAAGTATAAAGGTGTGGAGCTTCGATACCTACAAAATCACTTGCTTTCTATAATTGGAAGGGGATGATTTAGTATAGCTGGGGGCTTTTGAGATGAAAAGGGGCCAACTTCTCCTTTCTGCTTTAGTAAGAGATTTCTTGTAATTGATAACCCCGAGTAGGAAGTGTTTATGCATGTCAGCTCATTAGTCTGTACTATTGCTCCTTCACGAGTGAAACAGGGCTGTTCCAGGTACCTGTGATATTTACAATCCTATGTCACTACTGACCTTGCCTTTAACCTTTATGATTGTTAATCGGACCTAGATCTTGAAGGAAAGGTCCCCCTCCCTTGTCGCTTAGTCAGCTTGTGGCACTGCAATGAATGAAAACTACTAAAAAAATGTTTGACCAAAATCCTTCCAAACCAACATGATGCTCTCAGGGTAATGATGGGATTAAGGGGGGATTGCCTGGAAAACTGAATAAAACTCAGGTTTGCAGTCGGATACTGCAAGAACATGGCTATTCTAACAAAGGACCCCCAAAACTCATCGTGAACACCATGCGTACATTTGCTAGTTCTCCACACTTTTTCACGCTCTTATGTTAAGATTTCCTTTGATTTAGTATATGTGTTCTGGTAGTACATACACTAAAATTGTAAAGATACAAAGGAGATTAACATTGCCCTTGCACTAAGATGACACACAAATTCCTGAAGCATTCCATACTTTTACAACTTAAAAAAAATTTCCTTTAATTAGTTATCATTTTTTAAAAAAGCAATGAGCTGTCTCCTTGAGCTGTCATTTTTGCCTAACAAGCAAGGAAGGAGAAGACTTAGCAGCAACATCATAATACAGATGTAAAAAAATACACAGGGTCAAACATGCTTTTATGTATTGTATTAATACATATGTTATAGGCACTTAATTCTGTGTAATTAACAGTTTTTGTTAATCCCAACAATAACTAATGACTTGAGAAGCTCTCATTGTAATTATCCAGTTTTCACATTCTATAAAATTCTTAGTGGATAAAAAAACAAAACAAAACAAGAAAGCCATGTTTCTTCATTAAAACAACACTAAACCCAGCTCTGAATGGAGAATTTCCAGGTATTCTAAAAATTGCCACTATAAAAAAAAGATTATATATATATATATATATATATATATATATATATATAATATAAGCAAATAATCTTAAAGACCCTTTATACATTTGAAGCAAATAATGTGAACATGATTTATCCCAGCTTAAATATTTTACCAAGTAATTTGAAGCTTGAACAAATGATGTGCAGGGTGAGTCTGTCTGGTTAATAAAGTAAGGGACACTTTGTAACCGATGTCAGTTAAATTACAAATATTTTACTTCCTGGGAACTGAAACAGGAGCAGAGCTTATGCTGAATAAGCTTTTTCTAATCGGTTCTATTAAGAGAAACCACACTAAGTTTCCAAATTTCAGCCCATTGCTTCTGTTCGTATTATCAGGAGGGCTCTGTCGGGTAAAACTGGTTCCTTCAACATACCTGTCAAACACTAACGGACTAGTGGGTTAAGTATTTTTCTAAGGCAAATTGCTTTCCCCATGTTCTCATACTGGACACATTAGATTTAATTTCCTTGGAACTTCTAACAGAGAAGAACCCTGAGTGATCAAAGCCTGAGCCCCAACAACTCACCTGCCCAGGACTTAGCCTTCCCATGAGTGTTGTCAGTTAGAGCCAGGAAGAAAAGGTAGGACTTTCACTATTATCGTTTATCACCTTAGAAAACATAACTGGCCCAGTATTAACTGCCAACTTCAGCCACGGTTTGGTCTCTAAGCAGAACGACGTAATTGAAGACGGGGGTGGGAGAAAAGGCAAGGCTACATCACATTGCCTTCTTGGACCGTTGCTACTTAAAGGAATTAATTAAATGAAATTTTCATCAGATGAGAGGGACAAGGCCTCAGGGAAATTCATGAGCACCCCACCAGGATGCAAGCCATCCGTTCCCATCCTTGGGTGTCATCTGTGCCTTGGACAAAATATCCAGGGGTTCATATTTTTCATAAATGGCACACATTTGAACTAAAACAGATTAGATATTTGTTGGAGGTGATACTTCCTACGACTGAGCTCTTATTTATATAAGATCTCTGCCAAAAGAGCCCACACTATTTAAATCGAAAGAACCCATCAAGATCCAGAGGCACCTACCTGCAGTCCCAGTGTTTGAGGCCAGCCAGTTTATAGGCACAGTGAAAGAATCATGCTAACTGGATAAAATAACCATATGTCCCTACTGGAGGCTCCATTACTTTAGTCATTTAAACCTCACTGGACAAAAAGCACCAGGGCCATTTGCTGTAGGAAACAAACCTCCACAAAGTGGACAGGGAAGAAATGGCCCTCTGCTCCAATTTCTATGGTTCTGTGTTAAGAAAAGCTGGCCTGCCACACTGTTGTGAAAGCTTATGCCCCAATTATACCCCAACAAGAGGGCCACTTCTTAATTTAGAGAATGAAAAGAAAAAAGCCCAGAACGTAACATTTACATCGCCATTATCAAAGTCTTGGGCAAATTTCCCTAAGGAATAATATTTTCAAGATATAATGGACGGGGGGATTGTAGTCTTCGTTCAGGAACTTAAATGGCAGGAAAGGAGTGTTCCTGGTCTGACTTTTGTTTGGGAGCTGGTAAAATGGAGGGTGGAGGATAACCTGCAAGGCCAGGTATCAGCCTCCTTGTCATTCAGGTGAAAACCGCGTGCCTGCTTCATCCAGGCAAAACCAGCCCATGTGGGACCTGTCTGCCATCTTAAGGGAACCCATGCTGCCTCAGTTTCCTGATTCAGTAAGTGGTTATCGCCTGCACATTGTCAGCTGGCATAAGGCAGAACTGAGGAAAAAGGCACGTGTGTGTGTGTGTGTGTGTGTGTGTGTGTGTGTGTGTATGTGTGTGCATGGGTGTGGATGCATGTGTGTGTGTGTGTGATGTGTGTGTGTGTGCGTGTGTGTGTGTGTGTGGTGTGTGTGTGTGTGTGTGTGTGTGTGTATGTGTGTGTGTGTGGTGCATGTGTGTGTGTGTGGTGTGTGTGTGTGTGTGTGTGTGTGTGTGTGTGTGTGTGTGTGTGTGGTGTGTGTGTGTGCGTGTGTGCGTGGTGTGTGTGTGTGTGTGCGTGTGTGTGTGTGTGTGTGTGTGTGTGTGTGTGCCCATGTGCATGTATGCAGGTGTGTGGGACAGAGATGGATGGAGATGCTTGTGTCAGTGAAAGTGTGCATCTTTTCTTTCTGTGTAAATGTTTATTTACAGGCAAGCTTCATTGTGGGTTGAAATATATATAAACAGACACAAAATACAATGCCAACTTAAATTATGTTTCTGTGAAATGCAGAATATTTTTGATGGCCACCATTGATGTGCAATAAAAAAAATGTTATTTATGTATCATAAAATTGGTGTGATGTCCAAATGGGCTCATTCCTATGTAGATCTTCTGGCTTTGTATATTAAGTGTGAATCTGTACAAATGTCAGTCTGTGTGTGGCGGGGAGGGTGGGGATATGCCTGTTCATGGTTGAGAGCAGCTATCTACAGGGAACGACCTACTTAATATTGTTACCCACTTGTATAAGCCTTGAGATTTTCAGGTGTCCTTGGCACTGGGGAACGTGCAAAGGACACTTTGCACATGACTGTCCCAGGCCCGCCACTGAAAACCAGCTTTTGCTTCTTCTCCGATGCCTTTTCATTTATTTATTTATTTATTTTCACAAGCATGAGTATTTAACATTTAGGACCTTATTAATCTTTCAGCATTCTTTCATTCCTAAGTAATTCTGTATGGGAGACGTGACTACTCCATTCCTTACAGAAGACATGGGCTGAGGTGAGTGAGAGATTATCTCTAGGATAGGTTTTATAAATGCACTTTCCCCCATCCCTCTGAAAAAGAGGCAAACGGTATTATTGCAAATAACCTTTAAGATAATTAACTGACAATGCTGCAACTAGCATAGAATCTTCCTTCAGGCGACACCTAATTTAAGTGTTACTGGCACAAAGTGGAGACAGATTGTGCATTACCACCGCAATATTTACATAGCAGAAACCCACAGAGCGGGAAACGCCAGGCTCAATGAAGCACTAAATTAGAACAACCGTACTCGGTGTTAATTTGCCTTCCATTCTTTCCAAATCTCAGGTCCAGAAATCGGTACAAATCCATCTACAACCTCCCACTCCTGAATGATCAAACCAGAGGACACATTAGTGCTTTTTTCCTCTTACCCCCTCCCCAATTAAAATAACTTGAAATTTATTTATTTTCTCTACAAGAACCATGTGGTCAAATTGTGTTTATTTCGTTACGATGCACTCTCGCTTTGAGTGAAATTATTTTCACACAAGTGCTGCTTCGAAGACTACACCAGAGGAACTAACAAGACTTGCTTTTTCTAAGGCTGCCAACACAGCTCACAGAGAAGATGCCATGAGAGAGGGGATCAGATTAGTGAGATATTTAGGGAAAGGATGGCATCTACCTTCAGGGATTTTCTGAGTGATAAATCTTATTTTTCAACCCACATTTTCCCTTTCTTCTGCCAAAAGCAGAGAGTTTTCCTTAAGCAGTTCAAAGGGTATTATTATTTTGCTCATAGTATTTTAAACTGCAGCATCACTGAGGCATTTACAAGACATTTACCTTTCCCAGTCGCTGGTGCTCTGCAAAGGCAACGATCAGTTCTTCAGCCCATTGAATTTTTTCCAGGGTTGGAGTAAACTGCTCTTGTACCACAGCTATCTGGTTAGGGTGGATCACCTGTTTACCTGCAAGGAGAGTAACTGCACTGGAGCATCCATGACAGACACCACACAAAACCAAGTACAGCCTGCTTGGTGCTCACAGAGTGGGCACCGAAGAAGGAAACAGTACAAAATAAAACCCACACCCAGACAGGCTTTTCCAGAAAACCACGTAAGAACAAATACAAGTATGGCAGCAACAGCACTCCAGATTTATGGAAGGGCCCCTTCAGAGGAAAAATACCTCATCTTTGGTTACAGGTGGCTGGACGAGGGAGCTTGCTGAAGAACTTCTTTGCCTGGGAGTTTAACTGGAGGATATCTATAAATTACTCATTATTTTGAGTTAAAGTTAGAATGAATTTAAGTGAGAATTATCTTGAATTGTATAAGCTGCTTGTTTGGGAGGATTGTGTTGCTTCCTGCAGTTCTTATACCAACAACATGCCAATTGTTAAACTCACCACAGATATTATGACCATATTAATACCAAATACTACCTTAAAATGGTATATTTAATTTCATTTTTGAGCATGTCATTTTTAACAGGTGTATTTCAATGAAAACATGTCTAGAGTTGTAAAATCAAAGGCAGATTTGAACACTGTGGCATCTAGATTATTTTAATTTTTTAAATAAAAAGATTACAGAAATTGACCTATCCAAAAATATATTTCAATCTTCTCTTTTTTATTAATAGTATAAGAGTTGGTTTGTCTTCAAATTACAAGAAATCACATCTATGCAGAAATATCTTTTAAAAAATCTTTGATTCTTTTTGAAGTTTAAGGATTTTAAATAAAAGTATCATCGATGCACAGGCCTCAAAGGTTTCTATACAATTATAATATTGTAAAAAAAAATCTCAATTGAACAATCAGGGAAGTATGGTATTTAATCAGGTCATTAATAAAATGCAATATAATTTAATGTCACAATGATGAGATTATATTGCATTACATGATAAAGTTACAGACATAAATTGCCTCTTTACAGTTGATGTACACTTAATGGCTGCTAACTACATTTGTTGCCACATTAATTTGCTTTGTTTTTCAAAACAGTTATTTCAATATTTAACCACAACAAATTACAGCTCAGATGTTTTAGAAAACACCAGTTCCTTTTGCTATCCTTATTCTGTTGAATAGATAAAGAAACAATGTTTGTAAAAATAGTAAAACAGGGAATTTCTTTTTTGATAGTATTTTAAGAAAAGAAGTTTAGGTGACTAGATAATATTTTTTTAGACCCTGGCATAGTTATAACATTCTGTATTATTATTTCATTTCTGCCTGTCAGTGTAATAGGAAAATGTTAGGAATCTATATAAATAAAGGCACTTCAAACTATTTGAACACTGATTTTTGGAGATAAATAATAGGAGTTGCAAATGTGAACTCTTTTCAAATAGTAGGTATTGATTCCACATTTAATTAATTTAATAGTCGTAATAATATTATTTAAAAACCTTGTCAGTGCCCAGTAGTCATTTCCTAATTGTTAGCCCTGGGTTTTATAATTTATGTACATAATTTACACTGCTGTGCAAAAAGGCGGATTTCACGGAAACTTTTGGTACAGGCACTGTAATGTGAGGAGCAAACATAACTAGCTAGCTAGATTCTTGTGAAATCTCCCCGACAGCTCTGAAGTGCCTATATTTTAGTAATAGGCCACTGCTAAGATATATGTTGGGTTTTCTAAATCTACGTACACTCTCATGCCAAGGACTCTTTGTCACTGTACACATTCCAATGACTGTATAACAGGCTTTACTGCCGTGTGGGAACGAAGCAAATATTTTATCCAGAAGGCTTGTTATTGACAAGTTACCAAGAGGGTGCAAAATTGGACGGCATTAAAATTTATGACCGTGAGATCCTTTTTACAGGACCACTTGATATATCTTGCTTTAAATCAATACCTGTCAAGTCTTTTAGGTAACTGTATGATGGTGTCATTTCTGTCTTCTACAAAAGACTGCAAAAAAAAAAAAAAAAGAAAGAAAGAAAGAAAGAAAAGAAAAAACCTATATTGCTTTTCATATTTATAATCTTGCCTTGCAGCATGTAATGCTGTAGTAACTGAAACGGCTAAGGCAGTGGGAAAACCTTTCTCTCGAGTTTTAGTTTGGATGTCTTTTTATTATTAAAAAAAAATCCTAAAGTTAATGGCTATGTATACAGTCAACGGATTGATTTTAGATCAGTTAATGTGAGTGGGGATCCCACTCAGTAATGATGGCCAAAAAAACAAAACCAAAAAAACAAAAAAACAAGCCCACTGTTTGGTGTGATGATAACTTTTTTTGGAGAGAGGAAATGGGAGAAATGATATAATTTTGTTATATTCTAATAAAATACCACTAAATATGTGTATTTAGACATTTAAATTTTCGTGTTGAAGTATAGACAACCTAGTCTTTATCAGTGCTGTAAGAAGCACAGAACTTTCATTGACTTTTACGTCCTTCGACCACCTGCTTCAGACAAGTGTTGTACAGTTGGTGACAATATTTTGTCTTCTCTCCTCCCCCCCTTTCATCTTCTGGTTATTTTGTCCCCTTTCTTATACAAGGCTTAAGGTATCACAATTAAATTCCAAAAACTAAGTTAATGAGTAGCATAGAGAATTCAATGAGAGCACGAGTTTAAAAAATGCTGTCCATAGTCTTTTCTGACTACCTTTTATTAGTGTGTAGAAATATAGTTGTGACAACAAAGACCCTTTCTCTCGAAATCAGTAAGTATGTGTGGCGTGTGGCCCCCAGCTTACAGCTTCTGTCACTTGGATGCACAATGGGCACTGTGCCCTCGGTGCCTCCCTGCACCCTGGCCTCCATCTTCCTGTGATTTAATGCTCCCCATCGGGCGGAGACAATGGTGCCAGGTCCATAAGTTCTTCGTGCTGAGCTGGGCACAGTCTAGACATTTAAACCGGATTTGAAATAGCTTGTCTTTTGAGATTGAATTGGGGACCAATTTAATTCAGTTCTGTATCTTGAGAAACCTTTAAGCCCCAGAGGAAGCTGGAAAAACATCAACCCCAGAACATGAAGGGCTGGTGGCTGAGGCCAGGGAGCTCTTTCAGAGCAACATCTGGCTGCCTGGCAGCCAATGCCACATGTTATAGGCCAACAATATCAGGGTCTATTAGATAGATTTCTAGTTTTTTTTTTTTTCTTTTCCCCAACTTTCCCATTTGGGCCACATCCTAACTGGCCACTAAAGGAAGCAAGGACAGGCATTTCGCACGCACCGAATAATAGGGTGGTTTCTTTCTCTCTCAGTCCCTATTAAATATAAGGAGAAACTACTAATAGTTCAAATCATTGAGCAACATTTCTATGCATGGGCATATGTTTTCAAGCTTAAAAAATTGGGCATTCACATTTATTTTAGTGTTCTGCTATATACAAAAGACAGGGTTATTTCATTCTGAGATAACTGTACTATTATTTTAAGTCTTTCCATTTTGTTTCAGGATAAGTCATCCTCTGCTAGTAAACCCTTTTCATCTCAAGGAATTTTATGAGGCTTTCAGCTAAATTCTGACTAGGTATAGTATCAAAATATTTTTTGAAAGGGATAACATCCTTGCATCCTTCCTTCTTTCCTTCCTCCCTCCCTCCAGTCTTTCCTTCCTTCCTTCTTCCCTTCCTTCATGCCTGCCTACTTTCCTTCCTCCTCCTTGCTGGGTATGTTTATAGCTATCGATCTTAGCACTTTCACCATAAGGATAAACGAGAGTCTCTCTCTCCTCTCTCTCTCTCTCTCTCTCTCTCTCTCTCTCTCTCTCTCTGTGTGTGTGTGTGTGTGTGTGTGTGTGTGTGTGTGTGTGTGTGTGAACACTCAGGTCCACATTAGTATACAACCGCACAGAATTATTTGTGTAGGAGATTCCATTAGGGATTTTCAAAAGACAGAGTTCTGTTGTTGGAAAACATGACTTTCAGTTGTTCCCTGGACTCATGGGGACAGAAGGATGAACACATTGATGACTGTCAGCTGCCTGCATGCACCCCATACAGGCCTGTGAAGGACTCAGGGACCCAGTGCCAGCCAGTACCCATAGGTGTCAGCAGGTACACAGACTCTTAGTGGGAGAAAAGAGGGGCATGAAGTGGCCAAATAATTTACAAAATACTTATGAGTAAAAATTAAATCACAGGCAGTATCATCAATTAAAAATTAATACCTCAACTATTTTAGTAACATTTTTTATGCCTCATCAATCTAAATTCTGATAGTTATTCACTCTGAAATCCTCCCATAGTAACCTCATCCCTTGCCTGGGGCAGCTCAAACTATACAGAAATACTTAATAAGACAGGTTGGGGGGGAAGCAATGACTATAAAGAAAAATTCAAACAAGTGCTATGTTTTGTAATTTGCAGAGACAAAAAAGAGAGGGAAAGAAGAGAGAGAGAGAGAGAGAGAGAGAGAGTGTGTGTGTGTGTGTGTGAGAGAGAGAGAGAGAGAGAGAGAGAGAGAGAGAGAGAGAGCCACCCACCAACCCAGGTAATAGCCATCTGGTGTTACTGGTCATGGGGTGAGTAGACATTTTTTTTTTTTTCTTTCTGGGATGCCTGATAATATACACACTTTTTAAGACAGCACCAAGAATCGTACCAGTGAAGCCCATAGCGGCAGCTTCTTTTGACTGTTTGAGAAGTCCATCTCCATCCCGGAAGTCAATGTATACAAGATCTATGGCTTGTATGCCAAAGGCCTTCGCTATGACGACAATTTTCTGTCGGGCATAGAGGATGTCTTGGGTGTCCTTATTGCTTGTTGCACCTGGAAGTGTGATATGCACAGGAAAGTGAGATTTTAACCTTGGAAACCAAACTCAGGACACCTACTATAGAAACCAGGTTATAAAGACACATATGACTTCCTGGGATCTGCACCCTAGAAAAGCAATTATTCAGATGCCCAGGAAGACTGGTGTATGGGAAGCAATGTTGAATGGCACATTTTCAATATAATCGTTTGCACACGCATCAGCTAAAGATCCTCCCCCTCCGTTTCAGGAGAGTGTACGTGTGGTCACGGTGGCCTGATTTTGCTCCTTTGTATTCTCTCTTGGAGAGACAGCCCTACAACAAGTGTCCAGGAGGCTGGGGGGGGGGGGAGGCGGAGGGAGGGTTGGTTCACTTCTTAGGAATGGTGTGTGCTGTCTTGTTACACCTGTCCTCAAAGACATCCTGAGCCTGCACTCCGAGGTCTGGTTGGAGCACTTGAGAAATGAGAGACTCTCATTTTGGGAGGGGCAGAAGAGACCTCTATGCCTTCTATAGTACACACACACTTGGCTGTGGGACACATTAACGAAGACTTGTATAAAAATAAATTTTCTTTTTCACCCTGAGGGAAGGGAATGTGTTACTGTTTCAACTTGGGCTACAAGAATAGGAAAAGTGTCCCCATGCCCCTGAGACATGGGTCTGAAAACAGTCTCCAACTGTAGAAACACCCAGATGAGATGGACTGCAGTACCCAAGGGAGGAAGCAGTAGGTATCAGTGGGGCCAGTAAATATGTAACAATAAATGTTCTGAAATATATGCTAAGGCAAACTTATAATCTACCTTAAAAAGTTTTGCCTACTACATTTAATGTGAAAACACTCCACTGAGGTCAACCTGATAGCACTTTAATCTTCTGTTTAGAGGCCCAGGCCCTGGACTCACTGACGTAAGGACAAATATTTAAGCCAGTGTCAGGCTGTTTATGTAACATGTTAGTAGATGCCAAGTAGACCCCTGTATGTTCTTAAGCAAGCCTGGGGCTGCAAGGGGTTTTTATTAGTTGTTTTATAAATGAACAGAAGTAATAATGCAGGACTCTGGAAGCCGGAAATGGAGCCCTAAATTATCAGGAAATAGTGTGGTCAGTTAGTTGTCATGAAAAGCCATGGTCAGGGCTGGGAAATATGTATTGTTATGTAAATGTCCCTTTGTGAGGGGGCAAAGAAAAAAATCACACACACACACACACACACACACACACACACACACACACACACACACAGAGGGTAGGGTGGGAGAGACAGAGAGAGAGAGAGATTTTTGACACCTATGCTGGCTCGAAAATCTTCTCCTCCAAACACAACTGCATCTAGGAACAGGCCCACTTGAGGCCCAATCCTCACTGTTTCTTCACACACTGCCTGGAAAAGAGCAGAACAGAGTCTCAGAGGCTGGGAGCCAGGGAATCCATGGTAGAAAAGATCCGGATGCTAACACACTTTGGCTGAAACACAATGAGCCCTTCCCCAAAGCCGTTAGCGTTCTCCAGATAAGAGTCTCATACACATTTGCTTGGCCTGCTGTTTACATTAATATAGCCGTCCACTACTTAATCATACGGCTAGGATGTTCAAATTAGAGGCCACCCAATTTTCTAGGTAACTTTGGGTGAACTTTCTTAGCTTCTATTATAAGTAATTTATGTCCCTTCAGAATTTGTTTTTGTCTTAAGAGACTTTAAAAAACAACCATAAAGCCACAGGATAGGAGTGACAGAATTTTTTTTTTAATCAAACTAATTGGATTTATCTGCATTAGGATCAAGTAAAATGGTTTCAGGCTTTAAAGTCAGGCAGTGCAAAACCCACAACTTCGGAGGGGAAATAAACGGCCATGAGTCACCCAGGGTGTACGAACAAAGCAACTCTGACATGTCCAAAAGGAAGTAAAGACGAGTTGTGTTTGTTGTACGCGGAACTGAGAGTCTTGGGACTGTGTTGTGCTAACATTTGTGTGGGTGGGAAACTGTGGATTAACTTCAGGCATGGTGGGAGCTCCTAAATACATGACAGAATAACATGGCAAAAGACTGCTTTAAAATTAAACCACCGTTAAACAGTATCTGATCCCAGCTCAGGTTGTGTTCAGGATGCTAGGGCAGGCTGTAGCGCTCTGTGGTTATTTGTATAAAGGAGGCGGTCACAAGACAGTCTTGAAGCAGACGCCCTAAAATATGTGCACTGGGCCCCTCCTGCACAGTCCTCCAGGTCTGTAAAGCTTCCCTGAGCCTTTGCTTGTACTCTCTCCATCTCAGGTCAGCTAACTTTTTTTAGTGATATTATTTTTTCTCCTGCCCTCTGGAGTGGAAGAAAATAAAACAAAATATAGAAACACCAAGGACTAGAAAGTCTGAGAAGAGGGTGCAGGGGATGCTAGACAGTCATTCAAAGGTCAGGGGGATGGGAGACACATTCTGGGAAATGATATAAAGGCCAACAGATCTGGGGAGGGCGGGGGGACAAATGAGCTGGCTATGAATCTGACAAGGCAGGTAGTTTAATGCAGCCATACAGTGGCTGAGAATTGGCTCGGTTCATCTTCTTAAATGTGTGTTAGAAAACACTTTGTCTGAAATGTGATAAATTGAAACAAGAGATTATAAATTATTTACGTATGTGAGCTATAAACAATAATCTTATCTGCTAGGGACTACAGATAATAGTACCACAGAGAGGCCAGGGGATTTGCTGATGGAAAGACAAATTGTAGGAAAAAGCAATTCAAATTTAATTCGTAAAGGTGACAAAGTAAAATTTCCATGTACATTTAATCTCTACATGTGATAATTCAAAACATATACTTATCCTGTGATTTTACATTTATGCATACTCCAGGGACATACAAATATTTCGTTTAGATATTTGGTACTGAGAAGGCCCTCTTTCTAAGCTAGATTCTTTGTCTTCCAAGATATTGACAATCCAAGATAATGTTTTTTGGAGTAGGACAGATAAGCCATGGTTTAAATATCTTATTTTGTTTATAAATGTTTCTTTAACTTTTTTTTTAAAGTAGATGTTCAAACAAACAAACAAGAAAAAAAAAAACCAGAAGTTCTCTTTAGGTAATTAAAATAAAATGCTAACTTACATAACCACATATGGCTTTCTTACCTTAAAATTGAGCAAACCCATTGCAGTTTCCACAAAGGGGATTAAATTCATTGGTTGTTCAAGTTTTCGGCCATTTAAGTGGAATGAAAATTTGTCTGAAAACTAAAATCAGAAGTGTCATAGGTGATTAGCGACAAGAACAGCAGTTCAACCCCTAAGATGCAGACACAGGAGAAGGGCGGAAGCCTTTGACCTGAGGAAGTAATAACACCCCAACCTCCTTCATCTACACAAAGGGATGGGGAGGGGGGAGAAAGAAAATGCAAAGAAAACTAAAGGTAGCAAGGTTCCCCCCAAACCACATAGTGAAATCCCCAAACACCACAATTCGTTTGCTTCCAAAGGAAATAATTTGAGGCCTAGCTAGGAGTTAGAGGGGAAGAGAGAGTCCCAGGTTTAAATGCTTCCCTGGAAAACATATTTACTCAGGACCTCTCACCCGCTCCTCTCCGCTAAATGCAAATGGCAGGCTCTCGGAACAAAGCAGGGCTCTCTACCTGCCCTTACACCCACACATGTGCACTGCTCGGCTGCCTTCTACATATGTTGAATCTGTAGTATTCGTTATAGCGCCATTACCCTTTGTTCCGGAGGGTTTTCTTCATAATTTTTTTTAAGCTTACCTAGGAAGACCTTAAAAAGGAAGTTTAATTCTTTGAAGACCAAAGCTTGCCAATTTTTTCCATGAGACCAGTTCACAGCTAGCTCTGTGCTGCCAGTGGGGTAGCCCAAATTCCAAAATCTATCATCTGGAAACATACAAAAGCTCTCGCAGATCCCTCACACCCCCTGTCTCAAAAAGGGGGGGAGCCCCACAATCTAAATTGTAAATCTATTATGTCTATCTAGATCTAATAAGATGTGGGAAGATAAAAAAAAGAAACACAGGTATAATAAAGATATTTTTGTAAATAAAGTTGAAAACATATATATCCATTTAAATTTAAGGAATATTCAGCCGTTAATGGATATCAAAGGAAAAGGGAATTTTAATCATCTCTCCATTCAGTCTCAGTTGGGTAAATCATATCTAAGAGATTTGCATAAATATAAACCATCAAAGACTTTTCATCTTCAAAGGGGTTTCAAGACCCTATAAGCTTTGTACTGTAATCATCACAGGTCACCACCCTGCAGGAATAAGGCTGCTATGGCAACATAAAAACTAATGCTTAAGGCTTAGCATAATATTCTCACTAATAGAAAGGAAACTCATTTTAAAAGCTGGCAGCCTATTTACCAGAGGCAGGATTAAAGGTGTTATTTTCCCCTTTACCTGCCCCCTCCTTGCCTGTGCACCCCCCCTAAAAAAAACCTAATCACTGGGATCTTTAAAAAAAGCTTTTGAGCGATTTGCAGTAACTTTACAATTAGGCTAAAATAAATCACAGCTTTCAGTAATGAAGAATGGCTCCCCTCGCTTGGGGCCCCTCCCTCTTAGACAGCGTCACCACCACCTCCTCAGTAACTTTCAGGGAAGGAATAGCCCACCACAACAGCCAGGGTGAAGAGGAGGCTGAAGCTATGGAGCAGCCTGTATGGCACTAGACGCCGGGAAAAATAAAACATAATTTATGTCACAATTAAACTTGAAAACAAGTAGTGAAATATTGGTGGTGGTTTGAGTGTTGAATACATAGGTATGGATTTTCTTTTCTCGTTAAAAAAAAAAAAAAGAAAGAAAGAAAGAAGAAAAAAGAAAGAAAACTCCCAGGGCTACTTGGTACTATTCTCTGTGATAGTCATTATAACTACAAAAATCATAAAGTTTACAACGAGGTAAATCTTTTACAAGATATCCCCTGTTCTTAATGAACAAAACCTCTAATGCCTTTAGCTTTATAGCCAATAGGGGCATTTAAAAATTAAATATGCTAGCCCCTCCTCCCTTCCTCATCGCCTTCTTTCTTAAAAAATTGCATTAAGTACTGACACAAAAGGTAACTAGTGGAGAAGTTTCAATTAATTTTTTCAAAAGGAGACGATTAAATGTTTCCGGCCTGGTAAAGTGTTCATTGCATGGAGGTGGAGGGGACTGTGGAGGGGGGCGTGAGGAAAAGAAGGGGGGAAAATTACAAAGAGATTGGGGAGGAGATGAAGTAGCAAGGCTCAGCAATTCTTTCAATTCCAGTGCACACCCAATAGCGTGTTGGAAGAATGCACACTGTTGGGATTTGTGGGAGAATTGTCCCGCGACAAAAGAGGCAGAGTTACGCTTGTTACAGCCCAATAAGCCGTGCCAGTCAGACAAGAGCCCACACTAACGACAAAAGGCGAGCAGGCGATTCTCACACAAAAGAAAACAAGCAAGCCTGTCTTTCAGTTGTGGATCAGGCTTGGGTTTTACGCTCCGCAAACATACAAACGGAGAGGAAAATAAACAGCCCCAAAGACTTCTGCTAACTACAAGTCCTATTTCAGTTTCAGAGAGTCTCTCACATTTTGAAACAGCGACAGGAAGCTGTAGCTCAAGGTTGAGGAGATCACCCCCATCTTAAGTAAATGGTGATACCGGTGTTACTAGGCATTAACATGGAACCAAGAGGAAGAGGAACTTCGGAACCTGTATGGGGTAGGAGCGCTCAAGGCATTAATATTCTCTGCACCCTGTCTCTCTAAGTAACTAAGGCTAACAACCTTGGTGAGATCTCTGGTTTACTAAGCAAACACAAGCCCTTGATGACAGGCCTGTGAGACAGCTGCAATGCAGAGATGTCAACACAAATACCACGGCATCTACACGTACAATTTCCCGCCTTCTAGTGGCTACAGTCAAAGAGTAAGGTGGAGAAGAGAGATTGATTTTCATATCTTATATTCAACTAAGAGATCCCAGATATTATTGCTGCAATAAGGAATCAATATACAGATTGGGACATTTTCCCATTTTTCTCTCTCCACTTGGAAAGAATATCAACTTCCTAAACTCAGGCATGTGCTCATTTTGCTCACGATAAGCACACCTTGATTTGCACAGGCCACATTTCAAATGCTCAGTACCCACGGATGGCAGGTGGTCCAAGCATTGTCAAGAAAGATACAGCATACTCGGATGGATTAAGAAAAGGGAGCAGTAGGAGCTGGAGAGATGGCTCAGTGGTTAATAGAAATGGCTGTTCTTCCAGAGGACCCAGGTTCAATTCCTAGGGCCCACATGACAGCTCACAACTGTCTGTAACTTCAGGGGGTCTGACACCTTCATACAGACATACATACATGCAGGCAGAACACCAATGTTTATGAAATAAAAATATATTTTTTTTAAGTGAGCAGTTTTACCAGGTATGACAACTACTCAGGGTATTGCTATGGCTAGATACACAGCCTACAAGATAAAGTGAGGTGAGGCTTTGGATGCCCCCACCATACATTCAGTCTACTGACTCCCAATGGTTCTGCTCCAAGTGGCATAATAAAATGGCATTTAATTCAAGGGACTTGAAGAATAATAGTAACTCCCTATTCAATACCCCACTCCCCCAAATCTCACAATTAAAACAATCATAGCATAATTGGGACCATTTCAAAGTTTTCTTAAGTAATTTGACATACCAACCACTTTACATTTCAGGCTTTTATTGGCTGAAAAGTCTGTCGTGAAATGCAAACACACCTGACAGTAATTTAAAAAAGGGCGCACCAGAGAGCTGTTCAGGAAATAATATCTGAGCTAATTAAAACCACGAGTTAAAAGCTTCCTGTTTCCCCCTCCAGTTGCCCCCAGGAGTGACCTTTTCCTTGTCTGCTTTGGGCTCTTTGCTTCATATGTAGCTAGAGTTCCTCACGGCCTGTGATGGCTCCAGGAGAGCCTCAGCCAGAACCATCTATGTCATGGCTCTTCGAAGTGCAAACCCTGGCTTCCAGGGACAGGGTGGATGCTCATGCAAGTTAGTGTCCAGGGACTGATTTGTGAGGGTTGCTGAGGCAGCTGTTGTGACCACAAATCCAGTCAGAAAGCAATAGCAGTGTTCTCAAAGGAGAGCTCTTTTGGGAAACATGCTGAGCAATGCTGGATTCTTGGGGGAAGGAAATGGTTGGTGGTACTGCTTGCTTTCACAATCCCTTTTCTCCTCCATTGGTGATTCAAGATCTTATGCAGTCCAGGCAGGTCTCAAACTTGTTGTGTTCTCAAGGATGACCTTGAACTTCTGATCTTCCTGTCTCTATCTCCTGAGTGCCGGGCTTACATGCATTTGTCACTGCACTCAATCTTACTTGATGCTGGGGTATCAAGCCAGACAAGCTCTCTACCAACTCTACATCTAGCCCCATTTCTCCTCTTCTCTTCCTGTCTCTTTCTTTTTCTTGTGGGATTGACTGAATCCAGGACACATGACAAGCAACTGCTCTGTCCATGAACTATTGTGTGAGCTATGTGTGTGCATTTCTAAACCAATGGCATCCAGACCCTCTCCTGGTGACTGACTCCTTAGCTGGCCTTGAGTGCACAGTAAAGCACTGTGACTTACCCACCGGATTTCTTCAGGACCTTCTACCTTCGGCAGCATCAAACTAGAGGGAAGAACCTGGGACTGCAGAATTGTCTCTAGGTCAGCTTCAGCCAAACCACTAGACACCGAGTTGATTCTCACACACTTTTCCGTTGGGCCCAGGTCAAAGTCTTCAAGAGTTCTTACTATTCTCAGTCGAGCTTCATTCTGTAAATATTGAGAAAAATGTATCTCCTAAATTTATTTTTAGCATTAAGGGTAACCCAATGAACAGTCATGGAACTCTGATGGGCTCTCAGGGACACTGTGATCAGAGCCACACATTTTCTGCCCACAAAACCGATATTGGAAATGAATCATCCAAGCTTGCAGGGGAGTGAATGATTTCTACACGTTGTTCAAGACGGCTGCAACACAAGGGGGATATACCATCGTGCATACTGGTTGGTGTACCTCTGAATGGCAGAGTAATTGGCTCATTAGTGTACCTTCCAATTGAGGAAGGCAAAATAATTCATTGACTGGGCATTAACTGTGCACTAAGCATGGGTCCAAGTCTTTCCTTACATTTCTTCCTTTAATAAGCATTAGAAACTAGACACATTGTAATTGTGGCAATGTCACCTGCCAACATAGTCACATTAGGGAAAGGTAAGCATTAGCCCTTCCACTCCCCAGGTATCACGCTTTAAAAAAAAATCATAGTTTTTATTTATTTATTTTATAATCAAGTTGCATCTTTTTTTGTTTTGTTTTGTTTTTGTTTTTGTTTTTCGAGACAGGGTTTCTCTGTGGCTTTGGAGGTTGTCCAGGAACTAGCTCTTGTAGACCAGGCTGGTCTAGAACTCACAGAGAACCACCTGCTAGATGGTTGTGAGCCACCACGGGTGCTGGGAATTGAATTCAGGTCCTCTGAAAGAGCAGCCAGTGCTCTTAAGTGCTGAGCTATCTCTCCAGCTTTCAAGTTGCATCTTGACATTCAATTAAGAAGGGGTTCACAGGAATCTGACATTGAGTACTTCATGAGAGGCTCCCACTAATTCAGATGGAAACGGGAATATCCGAGAAATCCCTTCACTGAGTACTTGGCAAATAGACTGTTGTCTTTGATTTGACAGTCTTTGAGGCGGTTATGAGAAGCTAAAAGTCACATTTGAATTATCCCAAAAGAAAACTGTATGAGACCAAATATGTTATGCATTACCTTTGAGCTGGAGGTGAAGACTGTGGGATGGGTGAGTGAAAAGTGCACGCTAAGAGTTGGGGGTTGGTGTGGAGAAAGGAAGCTCTAGGGGCCATTATTTACGGCCAATTCTAGTTTCAGAAATAAAGTCCTCCATCTTGCCAACAGCCCTCAACAAATTCTCACTGCCAGAAGGAACACTTATCAAAGGTAGTTTCATTTGGGAAGAATTTTTATTACATCAATAAAACTTTAAAGCATCTAACTACTGATGAGTGCATTTGAAAAAAAAAAAGTCTTGGAGCTGGAAGTATGGGTCAGCAGTGAAGAACACTCTCTACTCTTGCAGAGGACCTAGATTTAGTTCTCAGCATCCACATGGTGGCTCACAACTGTCTGAAACTACAGGTCCAGGGAGTGACACTTTCTGCTGGCTTCCATGGGCACTAGTCACAAACATGGTGCACACACACACACACACACACACTCAAACACATAAAATAAAATCATATAAATCTTTGGGGAAAAAACTAACAATGTACAGCCATTTGAATGAGCCACATATCTAAGAAAACAGCTTCCCAAAGCATAGGTAACAATGAATTTTTTGCTTCGAGTAGCAGCATACACCTTTAGCCCTAGCACTCGGGAGACAGAGGCAAACAAGATCACTGACTTTGAGACCAGCTTAGTCTACATAGTGAGTTCCATACTAGCAGAGTTACATGGTGAGAGCCTATCTAAAACAATAAATAATTGAATTATTTAAGCCAAAATGAAGTCTAAACCCAAGACAGTTGACTTAAACCAGATACAAGCAAGTCAACCTCTGAATGGAGTTGGGGCCTGGGTTAAACAGTGTGATGAAAGAGTTGCTTAGAGTTTTTAGGACACGTAGAAATAGTACCCAAATGAGTTTAGGGTGTCTGTGCAAACTTGATTTAAGAGTGTTAGCTGTGAGTAATTAGGTCAAATTTAGGCAAAAGAGACACCGCATGAGATGATGCAGCCAATAGTGACTTGAGTCCACACAATGCCATTACTTAATTTTTTAGGTTTGTCTTTAATTATGTATATGTGTGTTGTAGGAAGTATGTGTATACAAACTTGGGTGCCCAAAGAGTTCAGAGGCTTCAGACTCCCCTCAAGTAGGAGTCATAGGTGGTTGTGATCTACACTTGATGAGGGTCTGGGGACTCAAGCCCTCTGCAAGCGAAGTATGAGCTCTTAACCTCTAAGCCGCCTCTCCAGCTTCCACCCCTACCCAAATTGGTTATTCCACACTTAGGTACCCCACTGTGTACTGTTGCTGCAGAGTTAATGACAATATACTGATGACCAAGAACAGGCCTTAGACCAACAGCAGGGTTTGAAGGCTGTCTATAGTAGCAGTAGGGGGTGCCTCTGTTTTCAGATCCTCGGCCTCAGAGAGCCTAAAATCCAGGTCACACTGCACACAGTCTGGACAGTTACAAAGTCTGGATAGTTTGGGTTTGCAAACATTCCCAACTTCTAGATTCTCACCCGACAGCCCTATAGCAAGTCAGCCTTTCAGAGAGTCCACCGAAACACTGGATGGGAAAAGGCAATTCTCTAGACCGTCTAGGGAAAGATTATTGTGCAGTCAAGCTGAGTATGGTGGCTGAGGGAGAAGGATGTCACGTTTTAGGCCAGCCTGATCTACATTGGAAGACCCCGCCTTTAAAAAGAAAAGACCGAGTGAATCAACATATCTACCAAACATGTGTGCTTCATGATGCAGAATCCCTGGCAACTCCCTAATTTGCTTCTCTGGTGTCAAACAGAACTGGGCCCTTAAGCTGTTTGGTGATTGCCTTTGGGTTTGAAGGAACTGTTTGTTCAGAGCTCATGTTCTAAGCCTGTTTGTGATTTTCATCTGAAGTCACATTGCCATGGTTTCCGCACATTCCGGCTGACTTAGTAAGACTCAATCCTTGTGAAGTTGGCTGCAAACGAAGAACCTAATTCCAGTTTCTAGGATAATCTGATTAGTCCTTTGCGTGTTACAATTATGAGCAGCAAGTGCTTGGAGTTTTCTTCTTTCCTTTTTTTTTTGGCTCTGAATAAACACAGAGCTCTTTCCCAGCATCACAGTGTACCTTTCCAAAGAGAGGGGATGGCATGTGAGGTATATCGCCACACAACACCCTTATTAGCAGGCTGTTGATTGCTACAATTTGCATCAATGAAGAGCGGATCCCTCTGGTATGTATCCCAAAATATCCAACAACCTTACTGAATTTACACCAACCAACAAGTGTGTGGATTTTTTTTTTTTTTTGTTATTTTAATGGTGAAATATGTCACTGTGCTAGTAAATACACCCAAGCCATCTGTTGGGTTTCGAGGGAGGCAGCTCCAAAGGACAATTAGTGGTGTGTACTCTGTTAGCTCTGTCCACCCAGTTGTGAGGAGAAAGATATTCTGCACCCTGTTCGTTTGACTTCTCCATACCACCTCTCTCCATACTGCTTCTTTTCCTTGGGCCCTACTCCTCCTTCCGTCTCCTGGCACCTGACACATACTCTCAGTGGGGTGTTGAGAGAGGAACTTTCAGAGATTTCGAAAGGAGCGTGCTTTGTAGGGAAAGAATGCTAAGGGGGAAAGTTGGTCTCATTGAGGCCGAGGAGGGACCACACTGCCAACAGAACGGCCTTGTTGATGTGTCCTCATAGCTGGATGAACCGTGGCCCTCTCAGATCTGACAAACTTGAAAGCTGAATGATAGAATCAAGGCCTTTTATGAAAAGTCCCCTTAGATCTTGGAAGTGTTCACTTACTACCATTGAGTGTTCTGTGCCATGCCTGATTGCAGATTTCACGTGGGTTTCAGACAAGTTGGGATGGACCAGAATCTTCCTGTTCTGAAAAGTGGCCCTCCCAAAGCTCTTGCAACCGGTCGATATTCCGTGCCACAGGCTATCTGGTGCAGTGGACCAGAGGCTAATAAAACTGTCCTTATGCATAAGCTATAGTACTAGGTGACCGTGTCTGGGCCAGGAACCAAGGCGTGCTATGATTTCAGAGCCCGGATTCCTGTCACCTGGGGAGGAGACATGCTCCAGTGACGTAAGAAAGCAGAAAAAAAATCAACCATCCCCAAGACCTGCAGCCTCCAAAATTAAGGGAGGAAAAAAAATCTGCGTGCATTTGGTTCAGTTGGCACCCATTAAAGCTAATAACTAATCATCCTGGCAAGTTTCTAGCTAAGAACGATGAGATCTGAAAAGAAAACAACATCCGTCCACTTTTACACTCCAGTGGAAGGGGTGGTCCCTCGCGGCAGGGCGGCACAGTCTCGCCATCTGGAGAATAAATCGAGTGTGAAGTACAGTATAGTTTGGGACCAAGCTCCGTGGCGGCCGCTCAGCAGTCAGTTCATTAGCCCCAAACTTCCAGGGATTAGAGGGGCATCAATTCTACTGTCGGATAGGATGAGACAGACAGGGCACAGGATTCAAGAAGCATCGAGACATCCAGGAGCCCCCTCGGGTTTATTTATAGAACCACAAAGTATAAACACACTCAAATAAGTGACTTAAATAACAGCATCATAACAGTTCCCTAACATCTGAATTAACACCTTCCTTCTCCCCCTACCCCCACCCCCAAACTGTGAATGTTAAAATACACCCTTTACTGGGACAAGCGAGAAGCTTGCCTCCACCAGATGCTAAGATCTGGTAATTAAGAAATAGGAAGGACCTCCTAGACTCGGGGGAGATGTACAGCATTTGTAATTAAAAACATATATAAAATTAATATTTTCATTCCATAAAGATGAATGTCATGCCTTATGTTCCAAAGCACTAGTAAATTCTACCTTTCCTACCATCTCCATTTCATCTCACTTATAAAGTGATGTCATAGGTGTGGACTCTTCCACGTTTTGAGCATTAGGCCTTGATACCAGCATCTTTATATTATAATTGTCAAGGCCAAGTTTAGCTTAAAACAAAACAAAACAACAACAACAACAACAACAAAAAAAACCAAAAAACTTTGTGTGAACTGTTCCATTTAAAGACCTCGTTTTTCATCTGCTTTCTAGACATTTAGAGGAAAAAGCAGAAATAGCACAAAATAAGTCATCATAAGGAAACCATATTGCATTTCTTATAAACGCACAGAATTTATCAATACAGGGGTCACTAGGAGGGAGCAGTAACCGAACTGAAAAAAAGGTTCCCTGATTTCTGCAAACTGGCAGTGTGTTTCATTAGGCAAGACACAGTGTTGGCATTCAACAAGGCATTAATTGCACAAAATAATGAGTTTTGTTCTGACTTTTCAAATATGCATGGAACATACTTTGATCATGTGAATTTCTAGCTTTTAAGTTGTTGTTGTGGCAAATAAATCTTGGTTTATTTCCTCAAGGGGTGGGGGAGGAAGGTAGGGAGAAAAGGAAACCTTGCATTGATGACATTCTGTGTCTTTTGTTTTGTTTTTCAAGACAGGGTTTCTCTGTGTAGTCCTGGCTGTCCTGGAACTCACTCTGTAGATCAGGCTGGCCTCCACCTCAGAGATCCACCTGCCTCTGCCTCCCAAGGGCTGGGATTAAAGGCGTGTGCCACCACTACCTGGTGACATTCTGTGTCTTAACTGGCTTAAAATTTTTATGCCTTGATTTATCCTACATCCTTCTACATGTCATCCCTATTTACTCTAAAACCATTGATTTTGATACAGGAGGGTTTTTTGATGTGTTAATCATGAAAGATACATTAAATCAAGGGAATGTGGTAAAAAAAGAATTACAAATCATCTTTCATTTCAAGGCCCGAGAAGGCTCAGGAAGCTTACAGTTTGTAATTGGAATTTCTCTTTTAATTGACTATACAGCCTACAAGCACAACATATAGAACACAATGATGACATTCAAAACTCTATGAGAAGAATTTGTTTTGTAGTCTCTAAGCAATTAAAAACATTTCTAACAGAGCCAGCAAGAGATGTTCTGTAGGCAAAGGTCCCTGCTGCCAAGCTGGAGGACATAAGCCTGACCCCCCCCCCCAACCACATGGTGGAAAAAGAGAATTAACTCTTGCAAATTGTCCTTTGACCATCACACAAGCCAGGTATGCTCCAGCATGCACCCCTCCCCGAATAAGTAAGTGTAAAAGACTTAAAAATATTTCAAAA